>NC_140451.1:29932219-30084719 GCF_963576455.1 Neolamprologus multifasciatus
GCAACTATAACAAGTCCCTACCACAGAGGTTTAACCTTTTATACCTGGAAACTACATCCATTTTTTTTATTTACAGTCTAAAGCATAGACAAAAAGCAGATATAGTTGGTTTTAGCAGTAAAACACAACTTTTCCTTTGGGTAGAAATTCTCAATTTTATGGTTTTGGTTTTCATTTTGTGAGTATTTGCTGAGTGTGTGCAGACAAGTCAGCATTTTCCATGCAAACTATGGGTAATGGCAGCAATCTTCTCGTGGAGACTTTTGGTGCTGCACCCTCTTCAAGACTAATTTCAACTAGCAACAGCCAGCAACCTCGAGCAACTACTCCCCCACAGGTTGGGGGATGTCCAATTTTCCCTGGCGCCCATAGGTTGCCAGGGGTTAGCTGAGCAGTCTCTAGGACTGTGTGATTAATATTAAGCTGGTTGATATGTTGCCATAATGGATGTGCTCCATACTGGGGAGAGATCACATTCTCATTGTATCAGATCTCAAGGGCTTGGACCAGATAAAAGGAATTTAGTTGCTGTACAGCTAATGTAAAATATGAACAGGTGGAACAGAGATTTAAGGTAAGACTTTAAAAAATAAAAAGGACCTGAAACTTTCAGTCAGTTGTGTTTTAGAGGCCAGTGGAAGATTTGGTGCCTCTTCTTGGTGCCAACAAAAAAAAAAGCTGGGCAGACAGGCGAGACAGAGCTGAGTCACACAGTGCCTCAGAAAAAATCAAGATGGTAAGAAATAAAAGCATGTAAAACAGTCTTCATATCCCTGATGTATTTTATTCTCAAGCTGTCCAGATATCCTGCTGTTTAGCTCAGAAGCTAAAATGGGTCAGTGTCTTATTCATAATAAATGATTAAGTTTTATTTTATTGTTAGTTAGAGAGACTACAGTCATCTCTGATCTACAAGACAGACTTTGTCTGACTTTGTTTATTATTTCCTGGCCCTCCAGTGAATTATTTTTAATCTATATGTAAACTCTGGTTTTTCATTAATTTATGGAAGGAAAGGGGGGGGACTAAGAAATGAATTTCACATAATAAGTCTAGAGAACAAAGTTGGTTCATTAGATCTTTAGGCTGTAAATATTCAGTATATTATACACTAAAACTAAAATAAAGCTCCACATAGTCCTTAATTTAATCCCTTTTACCTCTTTCAGTATCAAATAGGTTTCTTTGTCTTATCAATCCTACCTTTAATTCAATATTCCCCCTCATACTTTATTTAACATTTTTTCATCTGAAAATGTTGATTCTGAGCCCATGTTGTTAAACAAAACAATCGCTGTATTATATTCCAGCATAACTCGATTAAACTTTCATTTATAGCATCACTGACTGGTCTCAAATTGAAAAGACTTACGCTGAATCTTAATAGCGTGTTTCCAAGCACTGAGGACCTTTATCTATTTCTAAATTCCGTACTATTCTCACTTTAAGCTTCCCCCAGGGGGGAAAATTTCATAAAAAGCAATGCAGATGAATTATGGATTTGTGCTTTCTATAGGATCAAATAAAACACTTCATGTGCTACTTTAATAAAAACTTTTCAAAATTTAGACTTGCTGATGAAAAAAGAGCAAAAATAAATAAAAATGTTGACAATGATAAACGAAGCAGGCCCCTGAATTTTAACAACGAAACGGCTATTTGCCTAAAATGATTCATTTGAGTATTTGTTCTGGTGTACCACAGTAAGAGTGGTTAGGTTTAAGTAAGAAAAAGGAGGTCAAATGACCTTTTTATGTTCAAATGATAAAGCTCTCTTGTAGCTGCTGTGATGGCAGCAAAGGAGAAAGTCAAGTGACATTATTATAGAGCTACAAAGTGTGTGTAAAAAGGATCTCAGACTGTAATTCAGAAACATAAAGAGAGCCGGAGTTGGTGCTGCCACACACTCTCTCTGCCAGTTCGCCCCAGTGGCCACTTGTCCAATCCAAAGCTGTCAAATCTTTCATAAACTGCAGCAGAACACAAGCGCTCTTTATGCAGAGATTCTCTTGTGGTTTGGTGTATATTGGCAAAATTTGACTCTGCTGCAGACTCAAAATATGAAATAAGCTACGGCACAAAGTTATGCACAGGTGCACTGTGGCTGTGCAACTTTATTAAAGGTCTGAGGAATAAAAGTCACCCTCCTAGAGGAATATTGGATTTATACTCTCAGTGCAGTTGAATCTGCTGTCATGAGTGAAAAGCTGAGTCAGCTTTAGTTCATGGTAGAAAATGTATCCTTTCTATATACCTCTATGTATGTTGTGTGAATGTGTATTGCACATTGCAAAGTGGTTATTGGTAATTGTGTCCTGGGAAAATTTGCACCCACAACTATTGTTTCAACTATTCCATATTGGGGCGTTTCCGCCATGCTACCTTTAGTAGTATAGTAATACCTACATAGCAAAACCTTTGGAGGAGAAGTCTTCGACAGCATCACAGTACTGAGTTTACATTTAATAGATCAACAGATATTTTAAGACCTGCTGATCCTGGTGAATTTTCTATTCTTTGACTTAAGTGCAGCTTTTGCTACAGTAGAGCATAAAATTTTGATTGAGCGACTGCAGCACCAGGCTGGTATTTCTGGGATGACTCCACAGTGGTTAGAATTTGACCAATCAAAACAGTTTTACTTCCATTGCTGAGCTTTGTCTACTCTGCACTAAATCATGGAGTCCCTCAGGGTCTATACTGGGAGCTGTCCTTTTTTTTTCTTATAAATACTACTTCGTGTCCACATTATATAGAGATCCAACACTTCATTTCACTGCTATGCTGATGACACAGAGCTCTTTCTCCCAGTAAGCCGAAAGCCAGTGATTCGACTAACCTCTCCAACCTTCTCCAACCTTCTCGATTGTCTATTGGATATTAGGAAAAAGATGAAAGTTTTTTTAAAGTGCACTCAAACAAAAGAGAAATTCTTATCATTGGTTCAAGTCCTCCCTTGGCCTTTCATCACTTTTAAGTTTTTAAGTTTTTTAAGTTTCTTGAAGATGTTTCACTTCTCACCTGAGAATCTTACATTAGTGTCAGTTAGTGGAGAGTCCCAGATTTTAAGCTGTCCCCAAGAGGGTCATGGACCCCCTATTGATCCTCTACCTAATCACACGAGCCAAGGTGTGAAAATGGGTGCGGGTCACCATCAGCCAAGGTTTCGGATGAACCCATTGTGACAAGATTACTTCGTCTAAATTCAGTAACTACACACACAGCCTATTAAGAAGCACGCACAGCATTGCAGAAACTATGGACTCTATTAGATAATGATGCAAGTAGAAAGCAATGACATCACCCTTCAGGTTTAAGAAAGCATTTTTTTAATGGATTGCATATAAAGTGTTAACAGATATTTTTTTTGGTCTGTTTACACAGCTAACTGGAAAACAAACCTATATTTGAACACTGATTAAAGTGATCTAATGAACATATTGTGGATAATGTAGTACCCGCAACACTAACAAGTGATGGCTCAAGTCTAATTTATGGTCACTGCATTAGATATATTGCACGCCAGCTCTGAGGTCACCACAGGAGTAGAAGAAAATGAAATAGGAAGCACATAATACTGTATCTTTTATCTCATCTTTTTAAGCTGCATATTATAATCTGCATAATCTGAAAATCTCCTGTACTGATCCATACACACTAATACACGTGTGTATTCAATCTGGTTGATGCAGGAGCAGCAGACAGAAGAGTGAGTATAAACTAGATGTAAAAGTCATATGGAAGCTGGCACATTTCCTGATTGTCGTTCAAATTTTTTGAACTATTATCTCAAAATCCTGACTTAATAACTCAAAATTTCAAGTTATTTTCTGAATTTCCAATGTTTTCTTTGAAGTTTGAGTTTGCAAGTGGACATATTTAGATACCTAGATACGTTAAAATTTGTAAACGAGAGCCTCCTAGTCTGCCTCATCTTGTCACACCACCAGTTAACACCCGTCACTAAATCCTCCACCGTAAAAAGCTTCTTCTTAAGGGTTAATCCACTTCACTGATTTGCCACTAATGCAATGATCAGAAGGAGTGAACTTAGCTTTACTGTGAAAATTAAATGACTGACCTAATGAGGGAAGATGACTGGAGATATTTTTAGTAACCTTCAGTTGTAGTTGACTTGAAGCTACTCGTCTTTTAAGCTCTTGCTGCTTGCTCACAGCATTAGACTGTTTCAGATGTTGAAGGCTGCAAATCAATCTGTGTTCCAGTGTTTCCCTCTTTGAAGTTTGCCAAATTAATCTTAAAAGCTCCTGACTCAGCTGCATGTTGCTGAACAGTGTACAAAGAACCTTTCTATCAACTACTACTTTGTTTCATTTTGAATAAAACATTATTTTTCCATGTAGGTTTTACATTTGCAACATTTTCCCAGAGCCTGAAAAAGCGGTTTTAAATTTGAAAATGCAATTTCATCACAAAGTAAATTTCAGTTTCTGAGATGGAACATTCTGCATGTGCGCACAATCCAAAGCAAGGCTTGTTTGTCATTACATATTTGCCATATTTTTGCTTCACATTTATTATTCAACATTTAATCATACAACACAGTGTTCTCCTTGTCAGTTGCTGCATTAGATTAGAAATTTGTACTTTCACAAAATAATCCAAGAATAAAGTCTAAAAATAGATGGAGATTTTTGAGTGTTATAACATAATAAAATGAACAACAATTTACGTGTTTAACCAATCCTACATTAGATTATTATAGTGTATTTGAATATGCTTTTAATGCTGTAGATATAGGTATGATCACACACGTATATTTTCGGCTTAAAAGAGGTGTGCGTGTGTGCATATGTGTAAGTGGTAAAATAATCTGCAGCCTGCACCTGCCAAAAATATAAAAATAAATAAATAAAATAAAAATTAATGTGATGTGCCTCCTGGTGATTGCACATCCCAGCTGGACCTAATTAAGTAAAAGTGCACCTAACAACCTTTGGCAAGTACGCCGACCTGCAGTGCTTCACTGCACATCCTCAGGAAACAAATTTGCAACTTTCTGTTGAAGTGTGCAATTATATACTGTAGATTTATCATGGCAAAATATCAGAAACGTAAATATTACTTTAGTTTTCTAAGTAGAACACAGCCCACGGACAAAAAGCGTTCTGAGGCTCTCATCTTAAACTAGTCCTGCATGTCGAACTGAAACTCATTGCTGATTTCCCAGTTTATGTCTCTCAGTTATTTTGCATTCAGTGAGAAACAAAACAAATCCTTTGTCTTGTTTCTTATTGAATGAGTGAATTACTACTTTTGCACTGGTGCAGTGTGTTGTCTGTGGCTCACAGAAGGATTTTCCTCAACAGGAAATTGTCAAGTCCCCCAGAGTCCCTCTCCTGTTTAGTAACCGAATATTGTCGTTGAGCTTTGAGAAAATAAAGTACACAGTAAGCAGCTTATCTGATAAATTTCCTTCTTCTTTGGGTCCCATGATCCATTGCTGAAATAAGCTTAAAATCCTCCCATCGGCTTCACTAGATTAATTTTACACAAATACAAAAATAAAACAGAGTTTTTAACTCCCTGTCCAATTTTCATTGTGATTTGGGCAATGATTTATCTTGTATATACACATGCTTTTGCTTTTATTTGTATAAATGTGTACATTTATATTTTCCCCTTGCATCACATTATGCTTTATGTCTATATATGTGTGTATATATATATGCACTGTAATAATATTGTGTATTAAATGCATGCCTGGTTTATTTCACAATATATCACTTTTAGACCCATAGGAGGAAATAAACACAAATGTAGGGCAATTCATTTTTGCATATTTTGGAGGGAGGAAGGGGGAAAAAATACTTGGTGGAGAACAGTATATGCAATATTTAAAAGTGGATGATTTTAGAATCATATTAGTAATATTTTAGTAGGTGTCCAATGCATTCAGATGAAGGAAAAGTTACATTGAGAACCAATATAAAGTCCAGTAAATGTATGAGAGGTGCACTGGTACATAGTGCAAAAGAAATGTCCATCATATTTAGGTAACTTTCCTCATTGTTGAGCCACAGACATATTAGACTCTTTCTCAAGTGGAGCTGTTCTACTTTTTCTAGATTTTGAGTTTTAAGTTAATTTTGTAGCTTTTTGTGATGTCAACATTTGCAAAAAGAAGCTAATTTTCCAAAATGCTTTTTTGACTGGTGTGCAATGATAGCAGAATATGTAAGACAGTTTGGCTAATGCCTATCCCAATGGCCACGTGGTGCGAGGCAGGGTACTTCCTGGACAGATTGTCAATGTGTTGAAGAGCTACCACACAGAGACAGACAACCGTTTGCACTTAGAATGACGATTTGCAATCACGAGTTACACTAACTGTTCTGACTGTATGTCTTTGGTCTGTGGGAATAAGCCAGAGTGCAGACACAGGGAGAACATGCAAACTCACCCAGAAAAGCCCCAGTTATGGTGGTGGATTTGAACCTAAGACTTTATTGCTGTGAGGCAATGGTGCTAACCACTGCAACACCATGCTCCCTTAAATCTAACGTATCATGCAGTAATGTATTACTACATTAGACTAATACACCACCTTACTGTGCAGGATTGTTTGTTGGCTTGGGAACAACAAACTTGATAAAAAGAACAAAGCGTTCAGGTGAGGGGAAGAACTGAGGAGGGTGCAGCATGACCTAGGGTTGAAACTAAGGAAATGCAAGGACCTCCTACAGGAAGGAGCTGAAGGCTGAGCTCAAGCACAACATGGGGGATGTGTGCAGTGGAGGAAAATCACTGAGTTTAAGGTGACAGTCTACCAGTAGTCAACTTCGAGAGAGCGAATGAGCTTAACGGTTTCTTCAGCAGGTTTAGTTCACTTCCTCTGCTGCCTCCTCCACCTCACACCCTGGCCTCCACACATCCACTATCTTCAACACCTTCATCCTTCCATCCTGGTGAGCTCTGTCTATCACATCCTGATCTGTGAGTCACTCTGACGAGCACCTGATTCTGCAGTTACTGGATGAGTGATGTGCAAGAGGAGGCGTACGGAGCACCAGTGGATGATTTTATGGAGTGGTCTGGGAGGCAGAAATCATCTCCTTATGAATGTAATTAAGGCCAGAAAGATGGTGATTGACTTCAGAAGGGAAACGATGGCTACATGACCCATTAATGTGGCAGAGGAGTACAAGTACTGCAAACCAAGCTTGCACTGATTGGTCTTAAGCTTTTAAAAGTAAAAGTATCAACAATATCCACAGATCTTAAGTCCAGTGAAACTGAGTTCCATAATGTAGACACAATGTCTCCTACAGTCCTTAGGCTCCATGGAGGTACCACCAACAAGCAGCAGACCAGTAGTTCTGTTAGTGTAAGTAAAAGGTCAATAAAATAGGGAAGGATCTGACTATTAGTAATAAATTTATAGCAATCACCAAACTTTTGACTTGAACTTTGAACTTTATGGGGATCCAGAGAAAAGACAACAAGCTGGGTGTCACTTGAGAGATTTTAGGATCTTGTGAATAAAAGCATGCGCCATCATTTCCATTTCAGGTTGAAACACAATCTATTTATGTCAGTCAGAGATCCACAGATTATAAAAACAAGATCTAACAAGAATCAGCAGGTTTATCAAAATTGAATGCCTGATCACATCTAACACCCAGACTCCTGACTGCTGGGAGACTGGAAGTGATAGTTCAAAATTCCGACCACCATGGGGACAAATCATCAGGGGGATAAATGACAATGGTTTTTGTGTGTTTAGTGACAATAATTCACTTCTTTATAACATTAATGCAGTCCTGAAAAACAGTTTGGGCTACATTTGCATGAAATGTACAACAGGATATCATCTCTGGTATAAAATTGTCTTTATGGTTGGTCTAGGTGATAAACCAAAGAAGATGGGCCCCAGGACAGAACCCTGGGGTACAGCACAGGATAGAATGGGAGTACAGGACACAGACACAAAGATCCAACCCAGAGCTTTCGAGGTTAGCATAGAAAAGAAGAAAGGGATTTCCTAAACGATAATAAACACTGCATCTAGTTAAGTGGGTTAAATATTTACATACTGTATATGATTTACATGTGATAAATAAATGCAGATGACACACTTGCAGCAGAGCTTATATGCATGAATACTTTCTTATAAATAATAAATAGTAATTAGAATTTCCTGCCCTGATTAGGGCTTGTTTATGACTGAATTTGTTTTCCGTGGATGCGATGGACGCACGTGGAAACCAAAGAGGAAAAAGCAAACCAGGATTCACCATTGTTCGCTTCTGCACTTCATCAAATCTAATGAAAGCCTGCAGGCCTGATAACATTGTACTGCTTCGGGGGAAATTATTCCACATCCTGCGTGAAAGCTACCTCTGCCTGGCTGTTAATATTCTCATATTTAGGCCTGCACAGACTGAGATGGTGGTTGGACCCCATGAGACCCCGCAGATGGGACAGCTTGTGCCATACTGTGTGCCGCCACATCCAGACGGTAAAATGTCACAAAAATGTCAGGGGAAACCCAGTTGGCTTCATAGCTGATACTCCTCAGTGATACACCATTGAACAACACCAAAGAAAAGGCCAAACTGCCCTACACTCAAGTACTGTCACAGACTGTATATTGGCACTGTTGCCATTAGTCAGGCATTGGTTCAATATCTTATTCTCCTGCTTTTCAGCTTGAGATTATAAAAAGCAGAGTGGCGTATTTATTGGACAGATGTGTGGATTTATTGGGAACAACAAAGCCATAAGAACCAAATATTTAGTTATTAACTGTGACAGGGGCTCGCTCTTTCCAATCAGTCCACGGCTTTAAAAGGGGTGTTAAATAATCTATGACCTTTATAGGACCAGTAGGAATTGCAACCAATTTGGCAGAACTTATCTCCTCCTCCAAGTCTCTGGCGCAGAACCAACCTCGACCCCTCCTCTTCCCCTGAGCGACGGCGGCCTGCAACTGACAAAAGCGGTGTTCTCGGAAAAGGGTCAAATAAACTTTCTAATGAGAGCAAAAATCCAATGCAAATGTCTCCTTTGAAGAGGTAATCATGTCAGGATGAAAAATACTGGCAAACCTAGTTGTGTTTTTTATGCTGCACAGAGTTTCTAAAAACTACTGAATAAGCTAGATCCTAATTACAGCACAAGAAATGATGTATTTTACCTTTTTATCTTATCAAAAAAAAGAACATTTTCACTTGCAAACTCCAGTCAAAATGACAAAGTTTGAAATGGCACTGCTGATAACAACAAACAAAAACTTTCTTCTAATGTTTAATACATATTTTATTGCGTCTTTTTCCCTCCTGCAGATCGTTTTGGAGGTCTTCCACCAGCAACCACAATCTATTTTAATTTGTTCCAGCTCTTCCATTTCCTCTGGATCATTGCACTGATAGAAAACACTATGAATCAATAACACAGCCAAAACTCTGATTT
The DNA here is from genome assembly GCF_963576455.1 of Neolamprologus multifasciatus. Lineage (NCBI taxonomy): Eukaryota > Metazoa > Chordata > Actinopteri > Cichliformes > Cichlidae > Neolamprologus > Neolamprologus multifasciatus. Next base: position 29,941,655 of record NC_140451.1, read on the forward strand.
TTGTTTGTTTGTTTATTTTGTGCATGCACACACGTTTCTGTTTGTGTATACTAAAATAACACCTATCAGCCTAGGATTATCATATAGCAGGGATACAGTTGATAGCTAACTGTCACTATGACCAGACTAAACCATAAATCTTAACAAGAGGGAGTTTAAATGAAAGAAATAATTTGTCTTAAGTCGCCTGCTTGTGTTTGTGCCAATCTACCCATCTCCTAATCGCAGACATGAAAACTTATTTTAAGAGGAAAACCTTCTATATAACCCCGATAAACACTGACATGGCTCATTTCATGCAGAAAAGTCGGAGCACTCATTGTACATCAGGGACATGAGACTCTGTGAGGCTTAATCCAGTTCTTCATATATATGATTTGTCCCTTTTTCAAAGCACAAACACAATTTCAGGTCAGTAAAAATTATATTTTGGAAAAGTTTCATTGTAAATGTATTCAGAGACTCTGTAGTGCTGAGGTGTGCACAGGGAGGAACAGACTTCTGGAAATGCTGACGCAGACACGAAGGTTCACGTCCATATTAGGACTTAACAGTCATTTCATGTCCTTCACTCATCCACTATATCCTGTGAATCTGCAAATAAGCAAGCAATCTCCTGCTTCCTGTGTACACCAGCAAGCCCATGCTCAATTTAGGTAAATAAACAGTGACTTTAATGTGCTGCTAAAATGCTCATCTGCACATAGACAGTTTCATAACCAAGTTTAAAATTAAAATTGGATGATGATAGAGCCATTACACAACCTATCATTGTTAACACACTGATAGACTGTATATAAAGGATGGTTATGGTGACATAACCATTGTAGTCTAAAAAAGACTTGATGAGCATCTTGATGGTTTGGGAGCAGATTTGTCAGTCACATTGTTAGCATACCCTGGTTTATCTCCCTTTTTGATTCTAACTGTGTACATTATTCACAAATTGAACATTTTGTTTTATTTATTAAGAACTAAAAACAGCAAATAAGATTATAAACATCATCACAAACACATCAATCCTATTGCGCTTATATTCATGTGATACCAAAACCAGCAATGTTATTGATACGTTTGATATTTGGATCCATCTGCGCACCTCTAACCACCCCTAACTTAATAATAATAATAACTAAAAAGAAGCCTTTAACCCCTCCAGTAGACATTAATCAGTCTGCTGAGGAAGTGTTATAGGATCATGAGTCTGCACAAACTCTATTTGGAGCACTTTTGTTTCGAGTTGGTATCTTCTCCCTGTGCTTGTGCGGTTTTTCCCTGTGAGCTCTGAGCTTCACTATGAAAAACATGCTACATTAGGTCCTGTCGCTGTGCACTTGATTAAAACACTGACTTACAGCTGGATTATGTCCTCAGACACTGTACAATGGCTGCCCACTGCTGCTAATATAATACGGTTAAATCCAGTAAATGAGTTTCCCCGCAGGGATCAACAAATGATACCTTACTCTTACACACCGTAACCTGATGATGATGCTGAATTAAAAGTTAAGAGAATATAAGGGTAACTCTTAACAGTTGTCAACATTTTATGCTAAACCATAAATGCAATCCCCAGTGCAACGCTAGAGGAAAAAGCCAAGCAAGCATTCAGGTAATTAGGATTCCTCCTTTGGGTGCAGTCTCGCTCCCATCCATCCAATACCCATTCAGATACTCCATCCTGGACCGCAGCGGTGGACCGAGACATTGAGATTACCATCCTTAGAACTCAATCTACCTCAGTGCTCTGAGCTAATAGTCTAGCCTTAAAAATTACTTTTTAAAACTAGAGAAATCTGTGAGATAGTGAAGGAAATAAAGCAGTTATAGGGGCATATTCACTTGCTTTTGTGTTAGTTTGAACTCCCTAACATTGCTGATTAAGTTGTCTTACAAATATCACATTATATTTAAACTACACTGAGGTAATTTCAACACTCTGGACTTGAAACTGTAACAATAATCCGTTGTAAACGTTCTCAGCCAGCTGAACAACAAACACACATCTGGCCTGTAGCCTTTATATCCATTCAAACGGTGAACATTAGGATATAATACTTTTGTGTGCTGTGTGTTTGCAGTGTTAGGAGCTCACCCCAGCGGTATTTGTCGATTAGCATGCGAGCCAACTGGATTCTCCCTCATTATCTAACAAGCTAATTACAAGCTAATTATTTCAGGAGAGCGGGGTTAGCACATCAACTTTGCAAAGTTGTGAAATTGATAGAGACAACGCTGCAGTGAGGGCAATCGTTATAATTGATGGTGTACTTGTTTGTGTAGTTGAGAAAGGTATCAAGTAGTACCTCAGGAAAACCGGTGCATCTTTAATTAGAAGACAATCTATACTGCAAAGCAAATAGCTGTGTCTAACATTAACAAATCAAATAGTAAGTCAATTTCCCAGTAGGGCTTTAACCATATTTTTTTCAACTGTATTACAAAGAGACAATGCTGAAGTTTAAAAATAACACACTTACTAGCACTAGGCATGCAAATGTTTATTACTTATTGGCAGATTCATTTACATAAAAATCAAAACTGCAATGTTTCAAGGGGAGCCGCATGTAAAATCAAATGCTCATGTTCTTCCTCTGCCCTGTAGACATATTTGTCTTTTCAGACTGTTTTAGTGTGAGTCCAACAGTTTGGGAGATACTGACTACAGAAATGTCTGCTGTTTCTTACTATAATGGAATTAAATGGCAGTTGCCATATGGTGTTTTGATGCAGACTTAAAACACTCGGAGGCGATGTCTCGTTCCAGAAATATTGGCCTGGTTAGGCAGGCCATGTCATTTTATAAAGGAACTATCTTGTTTTTGCTTTCTACATCTGCCAACCTAAACAAGCATGCAGCTAGCTAACACCAGTGTTGGGGAGTAACGGAATACATGTACCGCCGTTACGTATTTAAAATACAAAATATGAGTAACTGTATTCCGTTACAGTTACCGTTTAAAAAGGTGGTATTTAGAATACAGTTACTTTGTTGAAATAAATGGATTACACGGCGGTACTTCCCTGTTTCATATTGTGGCGGGTCAGGACTGTTTGGGTTTTGTTTGACAGCTACGAACACACGGGTGTTCACTGTTCGTAGACTTAAATCACACCTTTCTTGGCTGCTACTTCAAAGCACATTGTGCGCTGTCTGTCCTGCGTGCTGCACAACAACATTCAATATTTAGTATTTACTGCTGTTTACACTTAGCTAGATTAATGCGATGGTGTTGTGTATAGTATGTTGCTTTGTTTTGTTTTGTTTTTTTGCTTGTTTTCTATTCTTTTTCTCTCAACAGGTGATCCCGGAGATATTTTTTTTCCCCCTTTCTCACTGTCCCTCTCCCCTTCTGTTTTTCTTTTCCTTCCTCTTTCTTTCTCCCTTTCCTATCCCTCACTCATGTCTGTCCCGTCTGTAACAACTTAAAATAAAATAAAATAAATAATAAAAACAAAGGTCGATCAAATGGACCAATACGGCAATGCCATGATGATCCATTTGGCAAAATAAATCCATTGGGTATCCTTGTTGGTCTTCAGACAACAATTCTGACGGCTAAAGAACCAAATGGGACAGGCAAAAGAAAAAAAAAAAAAAAAAAAAAAATGACAGCTACGTTCTGTTGTTCCAGGCGGCAGCGTTACGGTTGCCATGGTTATAGGGCGACGCTCTCGCTCTCTCTCTCTCTCTCTCCTGTTTCCTGGGTGAGAGAGCCCTTTTTGTTGTTGTTGTTGTGCTAAGCTAACAGGTAGAATGCTACAAGCATAGCTTGTATATAACCACTGCAGCCAAGAAGAGAGCCTGACGAGCCCAGTTGTAAGTAAGCTATTAAGACTCGACTGTACACCGTGTTCGTGTTTTCCTCCGAAAACAATAAGTTCCGTTGGAGCAGCCTTTCAACGCCTCTCTCTGTCTCTCGCAAGAAAACTTGACCCAGACAACAAAGTAAAGCTATTTTTCGGTTATGAGCCCACACGGACCCCGCCGTATTAGTCAGAGGTCCCTTTACTACGGTTCGGAGCCGCGGACCTTCAGTAATAGTAATAAATCACAGCAATAGTATTCATGTAGTTGTAAAAAGCATGATAATATATTAAGTAATCCAAAGTATTCAGAATACGTTACTGTTATTGAGTAACGTAACGGAATACGTTACAGAATACATTTTGGGACATGTATTCTGTAATCTGTAATGGAATACATTTTAAAAGTAACCTTCCCAACACTGGCTAACACTGCAGCTCAACACAGTAGGACACCCGTCACCCTGTCACAAGCATGAGCGTCATTAGAAGTAGCTGAAAACTATCTCCTGGAAAGTGAAATGGTTGGTGAGTGTAATTGAGTAGAAAGAAAACAGTTCCCACATCAAAATGTTTGTGATGTTATCACAGGGCAAAGACTTCCCATTAGTGCTCCAGTTATAATTTTGATTTTGTCACACAGTTTTAAAAGCAAAAAACAGACTTTTAGTCCCTTAGGATTTGTATTTCTGTAACTGCTGATAAAAGCCGGGGTTTGGGCGAATCGATGGCCTCGCCAGCTTAACCTGGCTGTATGCATCGTCAAATGAAAGCCCCTCCCTCAGCATCAGATACCCAATCACGATGGAGGAAGAGCGGGACACGCCGGCGTTACAGTGGACCAGCACCACACCGCCCTGTGGAAAGAGAATGTGACTGTAAGACCAAAAACAGACACAGTAAACATTAAGAAAAGTCAGGATTTGACATCTCGACTTCAATCACAACCCTTCCTCATGTACTAAAGAAAATATATAACACTGTAAACATAAAATTGGTCAAAGTTTCAAACAACCATTTAGCCATTTACAAGATCAGTTTGAAGCTTTAAGGCATTTAAAAACCATGAAAACGAGTACACAGTTATTCAAAACAATTATCTGTTTCTTAGCAAGTCTTAAAAGTAGAAACAACGTCAGGTGCTGGGTCTGTGACCGAGCATTTTCAGTTTATTTTGTATTTTTGATTTCTTATTCTTCTTAGTCTTATTCTAGTTTAGGTTTCCAGTCTATTCTTGTCTTCTGTGTCAGTACGTCATGTGTTTCTTGTCCGCGTGTTTCATGTTGTCAAGCCTGTGTTGTCATATCTAAGTCTCTCCATGTTTCCTGTTTTATTTTGAAATTCTTGTGTTTCTTTGTTCAATGTGTTTAGTTTTACTCTATCCCTGTGACGTTGTTAATTTGTGTCAGCTGTTTCCTTGTGTGTTTCCACTTCCCCTTAACACCTCCTGTGTGTATTTAGTCTGTGTGTTTTCATTCACTGTTTGTCAGGTTGTCTGTTTGCTCACGTCACATCACGTTCCGTGTACGTCATGATTCTGCTCAGGTTGTGTTCTTGTTGTTTTTTCCTCATCACAGTTTCTCGCACGTTCCTGGTCAGAATCATGTTCATATCTGTTGTCATAGTTATTATAGTTGAATTATAGTTACCACAGTTTAATTTCCCCAGTTTAGGTTTTACTTTAGTTTTCGCCCCTGTTCGCTTTTTGCTTTATTTTTGTACTCACGTTTAATCAGCCTGAATAAACGGCTCGCCTTTTATTTGAAACGCAGTTCCGTCTCCTTCCGTGTCTGCAATTGGGTCCCACCATTCACTCAAGACACAGTCAGTGGCAAACAATCTCATATGAACAACAAGACTTAGCATTTTACACTGTATTCATTTAACAGAAATCAATGCGGATGCCAAAACGCAGGAATGTGCGAAAAACTAAGACGATCTTTAGCACCATTTGTTTTCTCTAGGACTTCTTGTGGAACAATTTTGGCCCAATTTTGTTCTTTGTCCCGTCACAGCATTTCAATTGGGTTGAGGTGTACACTTTGGTTTTAAGCTGTCAGCAGTCAGCTGCTGGTATTCAGATGCACCTGATGAACTGATGATCAGAAAGTGTGAGCACCTCTATAAATGCACGTTTCATCTGCAGCATTCTCGTGTGTGTTAACACGATGCAAAGGAGGACGGACATCGGCAATGATGTTAAAGAAGCAACTGTTGCTGCCCATCAATCTGGGAAGGGCTTTAAGGCCATTTCCAAAGAATTTTACGTCCATTATTCCACAATGAACAAGATCATTCTTCTGCAAAGGATCTAATTATTTTTTATTATGTCCTGACATGCAGTGTTGGGGAGTAACGGAATACATGTACCGCCGTTACGTATTTAAAATACAAAATATGAGTAACTGTATTCCGTTACAGTTACCGTTTAAAAAGGTGGTATTTAGAATACAGTTACTTTGTTGAAATAAATGGATTACACGGCGGTACTTTCCTGTTTCATATTGTGGCGGGTCAGGACTGTTTGGGTTTTGTTTGACAGCTACGTTCTGTTGTTCCAGGCGGCAGCGTTACGGTTGCCATGGTTACAGGGCGACGCTCTCTCTCTCTGCGTGTTTCCTGGGTGAGAGAGGCCTTTTTGTTGTTGTTGTGCTAAGCTAATAGGCAGAATGCTACAGGTATAGCTCTAAAGAATGTAGCATCATAGGCAGTGTAGTCCGTGCTGCAGGGAGAATGGACTGCCATACACGTTATGTGTCTGTGAGCGAGGGAGGGAGAAAAAGGAAAAGTACGAGCTGTCATCGAGCAAAAACGGGAGCTGGAAGCATGTAAATATAATAATAACCACTGCAGCCAAGAAGAGAGCCTGACGAGCCCAGTTGTAAGTAAGCTATTAAGACTCGACTGTACACCGTGTTCGTGTTTTCCTCCAAAAACAATAAGTTCTGTTGGAGCAGCCTTTCAACGCCTCTCTCTGTCTCTCGCTAGCAAAGTTGACCCAAACAACAAAGTAAAGCTAGTTTTCGGCTACGAGCCCGACACGAACCCACCATATTAGTCAGAGGTCCCTTTACTACGGTTCGGAGCCGAACCTTCAGTAACAGTAATAAATCACAGCAATAGTACATTCATGTAGTTGTAAACAGCATGATAATATATTAAGTAATCCAAAGTATTCAGAATACGTTACTCTCATTGAGTAACGTAACGGAATACGTTACAGAATACATTTTGGGGCATGTATTCTGTAATGGAATACATTTTAAAAGTAACCTTCACAACACTGCTGACATGTGAAACCTTAGAAATGAAAGATATGCTTTCTTAGACATGCTTTCTTTTTCACATGACCATATGGCTGAGGTTTCTACTCCCACTTCAGTAAAACAGAGTTAAGTAAAAGCATTACACTGAAATACAAGAGTGACTCTAAGTTTACAAAGATCACTTTGTCTCTAAAGAAGAAATCTGTCTACTAAAACAGAATTTTAGATTTTCATACAACAATTTCTCTTAATGTTAGCGCACAAAGTGAGCTTTTTGTGTGGCCACATACCGGTCATGAGTAAAGGTGAATAAATGTTTTTTATGCTATTTATTAAAGCTTAAAGATAAATTTCACTGTATTTTGTATTTTGTTATTTTCTGATTCCTTATATTCCTGAAGGAGCATTAGATGATGTAGAGCAAGTTGAGAGAGAGTAAATCTGCGTCTGGGACTGTGTGAGAATGTGTCAAAAAATTTGCACTGTGATACAAAGTTGATGTAATTATTTTACTGCCTAAAGTGCCTTGGTGGAAATATTTTTCAAAAGTCTAGCCACATCTTTAGACAATGCGTGCAGGCCCACGGCTCACTTCTGAAGCTCGGTGTATTGACACTTTTTTGTCTCTTTTATTCACAGCGAAATCTCCCGTCGCAGAATGAAGTCTCTTTCCAGGCTGAAAATAAGTGGAACTGAACGTGTGAGTGCAGTTTTGATTTTTACTGTTCATCAGTACCCAGGAAGGAGAGGATATTTAAATGATCTTCCTGCAAGTGGCGTGCTATCAGAGTGCTTTCTTTTTTTTAAAAAAATATAACAATATCCAGCAGTTCCACTGGGAAAAATACAATTTATTGAAGTGCACACAGAACAATATCTGTATTGTGCTGTATAAGACCCCTCTTTTATAAGTTTCCATCTTTCCAAATGGTTGATCTGCCCTTATAATATCTGTGCTGGTGTCTTCAGTCAGCATTGTTACATATTAGGTCTTGTTTTCCTTCTTTACAAAAGAAAACTACAGAAAACTTCTGCAGACTGAAAATTGCCCGAGCTACATAATCCATCACAGCAAACACAGAGACTTAATTTGGTTTTGTCAGTGTTTCTTGTTTTGCTGTTATTTCATTGCGCTCCAGTTGAGTGTTTTCATATCAGCGCTCACATCACATTATGTTCTGCTTACGGTCAATCTCCAGACACACACCACACACACACAAACACACACGCAAGCAGAAAGAGATGCAAGTCTGTGCCAGGAAATAATCCCTTAAAAAGTATTTCATACAACATGTAAAATCACTGAGGAGAAAATTGAGTTAAAGCACAGAAAATGTTACTTTGCAGACTACATTAGATGACCCCAGCATAAGCTTTTAAAAGGTAATCAGGCCTGCTACCTCACCTTTGTGCTGAGTTGCAGATAACTGCCTCCTGTAGATGTGTGTAAATGCATCACAGTGAGGCAGCAGAATAGCTGTGTGTGCACACTGACATGTTAAATTAGCCAGCAGATATGAAAGAAGGCGTTTTCAGGCTGCATGAATCTCCTCAGGGAAGGTAGATGCAGTTTTTAAATAGATCAGATTTTCCTTTTGTATGTTGGTGTTGTTTTTCATTTTCATTTAATCTGGCAAAACCATAAAAGCTGGCGAGTTTGTCCTTCATATGCACCAATCAGCCACAACATTAACCCTTTAAAGCCGGTAAGAGCGGCACGCTCTGTTTTGCATAACTACTTTTAAATCCCGGTAGCTCTGCAACCACATAAGCTAGCGCAAAAAGTTTTTTTGCATATGAAACCGGAGGAGTTGTACTTACATCTTATGCCATCAGCTTGTCCTCAGTCACAGTTTCCTTCCACATATAACTTTGCAAAAACTGCATAAAAAGCGCTTGCAGCAACACAAACATAATATTCCAGAAACACGCTTTGCCGATCCGATCAGCTGTTCATAACACTTCCTATTTTGGAATAGGACATCAGCGCGAACTTTCACATGTCCGCCATGACCTGCCCGAAACAGGAAGTGACGTCATTTTTGCGGAAATGTAGTTTTTTACCATCAGGGCCTCATGAGCCTATACTGGTGTTTTTAAAAGTTATGTTTGACTTTATGACTTTCTGTGTCGTTTCTGGGATGCTTAGGACTCATATTGCACTGCTGGAAATAGTTTGTTTTAATGCACATGCTGTTTTTTTTGCAAATTTGCATTATAATATTTATTTTCGTTTTTCCTGCAGTATATAAAAATTGGTGTATTTCAAAAATAAAACTATGAAGACACTCAAAATAAATTTCCTGTGGTGGGAAACTATTTTGTGCAACTTTTTTGTATTTACAGTTTTGAGGGATAAGCCTCTTAAATTTCTCTAACTAGAAATATATGTTAAAAAAACAAAAACTATTTTAAATTTTGTAGTTTATTGCACTTTTATGCAATTTATGTAATTACTATGCACTTAATGCAGACATATTATTAAAATCTGGGTTATAATGGTTGTATTGATGTATAACAACTTGAAATGCTCCCAAAAATGGCTCCACAGCATGTAAAAATATAATATAAGCTCTGGCAGACTTGGTTCTATGGTAGGTCTTAAAGGGTTAAAACCACCTGCTTAACACTGTGCATCGTTCCCTCTGCCTGCCAAATCAGCTCTGACCTGCTAAGGCATGAACTCCACAGACGTCTGAAGCTGTCAGGCACCGAGACATTAGCAGCAGATCCTTTAATTCCTCTAGGTTGCAAGGTGGGGTTTGAGACCTGGGAAATAGCGAAGCCAAGTCGACACCATGGGCGCCTTGTCATGTTCCTGAAATCATTTATAATTTAGGTTTGCAGAACAGTTGCCTTATCAAGCTCAGAGAGGCCACAAGAGTCGCAAAAGGGGTGTACATAGACACCAGTGTTCAAGCAGGCGGTAACACACACCGACTGATTGTCTACTTGATAATACAGAAGCTAAAATAATCTTATTTATTATCTGATCTAATAATAAGAGGAAGCTCGTTCAACAGCGGTGCAGCTAAAACGGCAACAATGTGGATCCCTTTCATTTTAAGCCTGGACCGTGGAATCTGTGGCAGCCATTGATTCTCTGATCCGAAGGGTTCGGGCGCAGAAACAGGGGGTTAAGAGTTCTGAGATATTAAGCGGAGCCATACCATGTAGTGGTTTAAAAGCAATCAATAAAATCCTAAATTGGATTCTGTAGGAATGGGAAGCCAGGGTAATTCTGCGAGGACTGGAGTAATGTGTTCGTAGGTTTGTGAAGAGCTTTGCTGCAGTGTTTTGTACTAACTATAGACGACCAACTGCTGCATCATTGAGGCACGTGTGAATGAACTGTGCTATTTTAATGAGCAGGAATTGATTGTGGGTAAGATGTCCTGTAACATGAAAATTAAAGTTCTTGTCAAAAAATTTAACAGAGCATTTTCAATACAGCATACTAATTTTTTTTTAAATTTTTCTTGGAAAACAGTTTTATTTTCACACAATTACAACAACAAAAAATACCAGGGTGAATATTATTACCCCCTTGATAAACTGACCTTTTTTATTGAGCCATAGAACAAACCTCTGCTGTGCAATGATGCGATTGAACTTTGTAATGCTCAAAGCTTTTAAAATCAAGTTAAAACTTCCACTGTACTCGCAGTATAAAAACTTCAGCAAGGGTTTGAGTTGTCACTTGAGAAAGCACCTTGCCAAAAACAAAAGAAATCAGCTTAGACTTGAGAAAAAGAATTATTGATGCTCACAAAGGAGGAGATGGATATACAGAGTTATCACAGCATTTCCAAGTGCCAAGAACAGGAGTGAGAAGTATCATCACGAAATTCAAAGACAGCCACAAAGTACAGAACAAGCCTGACAGAAGTAGGAAGCAAAAGATTTCAAAGACTCTGGAATGAAAACTGGTGAAAGATGTGTCTAAAGACCCATGAACAACTGCCAAGACTCGTGAATGACTTAGACAAATCAGGGATTGTAGTCACAGAGACGACAATCACTAGAACCCTTCACAGGAATAGACTGCAAGGCAGCAGACCAACAAAACTCCACTTCTGCACTTCAAGCCAGACTGAAATATGTTAACGATAACCTGGAGAAAGATTATGCTTACTGGAAGCGCGCCCTTTAGTCCGATGAGACGAAACTAGAGCTCTTATGTTTGGAGAAGGAAGGAAGAGGCGTAAGACCCTAGTAACACGGTCCCCACAGTGAAATGTGGTGGTGGAAGTATTATGCTGTGGGGATGCTTCAGTGCATCTGGAACTGGGAATCTCATCAAGATGGAAGAAAACAGAAAGAAAGAAGAAGATGTGGAGATTTGTAAAGGAAACTTCAAGCAGTCTGCAGAAAAATTGGGTCTGGTTCAACAGCCTTCATCTTCCAAGTTGTTTTTTCACAATTTAGGAATAATTTAATCAGAAATCAACATTATCTACCCAAAACATGCACCTGGTGAACTCCAAGGTGAATCCTACTGACAAAGTCCTGACTTGTATCCCACTGACAGTGTTGGGGAGTAACGGAATACATGTACCGCCGTTACGTATTTAAAATACAAAATATGAGTAACTGTATTCCGTTACAGTTACCGTTTAAAAAGGTGGTATTTAGAATACAGTTACTTTGTTGAAATAAATGGATTACACGGCGGTACTTCCCTGTTTCATATTGTCGCGGGTCAGGCCTGTTTGGGTTTTGTTTGACAGCTACGTTCTGTTGTTCCAGGCGGCAGCGTTACGGTTGCCATGGTTACAGGGTGACGCTCTCTCGCTGCGTGTTTCCTGGGTGAGAGAGCGCCTTTTTGTTGTTTTGCTAAGCTAATAGGCAGAATGCTAACGGTGTAGCGCTAAAGAATGTAGCATCATGGGCAGTGTAGTCCGTGCTGCAGGGAGAATGGACTGCCATACACGTTATGTGTCTGTGAGCGAGGGAGGGAGAAAAAGGAAAAGTACGAGCTGTCATCGAGCAAAAACAGGAGCTGGAAGCATGTAAATATAATAATAACCACTGCAGCCAAGAAGAGAGCCTGACGAGCCCAGCTGTAAGTAAGCTATTAAGACTCGACTGTACACCGTGTTCGTGTTTTCCTCCGAAACAATAAGTTCCGTTGGAGCAGCCTTTCAACGCCTCTCTCTGTCTCTGCTAGCAAAGTTGACCCAGACAACAAAGTAAAGCTAGTTTTCGGCTACGAGCCGACACAGAACCCACCGTATTAGCCAGAGGTCCCTTTACTACGGTTCGGAGCCGCGGACCTTCAGTAACAGTAATAAATCACAGCAATAGTACATTCATGTAGTTGTAAACAGCATGATAATATATTAAGTAATCCAAAGTATTCAGAATACGTTACTCTCATTGAGTAACGTAACGGAATACGTTACAGAATACATTTTGAGGCATGTAATCTGTAATCTGTAATGGAATACATTTTAACAGTAACCTTCCCAACACTGGCTAACACTGCAGCTCAACACAGTAGGACACCCGTCACCCTGTCACAAGCATGAGCGTCATCAGAAGTAGCTGAAAACTATCTCCTGGAAAGTGAAATGGTTGGTGAGTGTAATTGAGTAGAAAGAAAACAGTTTAAAAGTAACCTTCCCAACACTGCCCACTGAAAATAGTTGAGGTAAACTGAAGACCAATGTCCATGCCAGAAGACCATCAAATCTGAAGAAGCTTGAGATATTGGCCAAAGAAAAATGGGTAGGGAAAGCTGATGATGTGCGACACAGGATACACAATTGACTATTAACATCATCATTAGAAACCATTTTGTTTGTGTGAGGAAGTAAAATAATGTAAGCTGTCAAAATAAAAGTAGCATGTTTGGGAAAAGCCGGTTTAAATATTGCTCGCTTTTTTTAGTCTCTGGGAAGAAAATGAGCCCAACGTCATTTATTCCACAGCCCAGTTCTGATGCTCTTGTGTTCACTGCAGACATCGTTGGTGATGGACAACGAGAAGCATGGGTGGGCACCGTGACCACTCTGCAGATACACAGGTATCTGTGATCCTGTTGACGTTCACCAGCCCTCCCGCCTTGGCCCACTTATGGTAAGTACATGGAATAAAGAATTAAGGGGCAAGGGGAGTAGGGGTAATATTCCCAGAATAACTCAGATTTTAGATCTAGATTAAAGTTATAAATTCACATGAAAGAAAATGCACATACGTATTGATAAAAAACAACAGCTTTCTTAAGTTTTCTTAAAAGGGACTTTTGATTAGATGTCTGATATAAAGTTTGTGGATAATAAAGGCTGCAGACATTTAAAGTTATGACATTAAATGCATTAATGTCACGCCTTTTAGCCGAACATCAGTCTTTCATGTCTTGCGATTGCTTCAAAAAGATATTGGAGAAATTTGTGGAGTTCATCTTGCTGAACACAAAGTGTAAGTGTCAAAAACTTATTTCTGTAATAATCATAAGTTTATGGATAGTCAGTTGAGCCAAAGCAATGCCAGCCTCTGGGTTGGCCTGCAAAGAACATCATCTCTGCAGAACTCTGCCTCCATAACTGCCATCCACGTAAAGAAGTGGATGACTTTATTCTAACTGTGCGTACGTACCTGTTCCCGAGTCTGATCTATGAAGTTGCTGCACTCCTCGAAGTAGGAAGTGATCTCGGTTTCTGGGAGGTCCAGGATCTGGAGCGTCTTATACACCATCGTATCTGGGAACAGGTTATCGACTCCATATGCAACATTTAGCACATGAGATACCTGACAGAGAGAACATGGGGAAGAGGGAGTGGGCGCAGAGACATGAAACTCCTTGAGCAAATGACCCCTGAGCATTGACTTGCTTTAAAAGCTCTTTTTGCCTTGACAGAAGAGTAAGAGAGATATTCTGTCAGCCATATTGATGACACGACACGAGCTGAATGTGACTGAGAGAGGGCAGAGGCACGGGGAGAAAGAAGGAAAGGGGAGAGAGATGGAGAGGAAAGGGTGAGGGAAGCAAGAGGAAGCGAGTGTAGGCAGGGAAGAAGACAGATGGCTCCAATTCATTTTGCAGTATCTGTCTACTCTCACTTAAATTTAGCTTACCTCAGAGGGCTAAATTCTCTACTCCGTTACATCTCAGCGTCGCACTAATGTGCTCTGCTTTTAGACTGCTTGTATCATCTAACATCCTCTTCCGCGTTAAGAGACAAGTTAGGCGTTACACTATATTTTTTATTATTGACAACAAATCCCATTAAAGGCCAAAATCAACAGTGAAACGATCCTTCTCGGAAGTATTGTGTGCGTATCAAAGTCTGATAAATCTCATTCCAGTATGCCACAGAGCTATATTATTGCCTAAAAAGTATTAAAAACATATCAAACACACACAGTGTGGTTTATTTTCTGTCCTGCTGCTACAGTAAATACTTCCACACTTAATATATATATAAATCTGTAGCTGTAAATAGTCCCAACAGATGTACTTATTCCTCCTATTTAAGTAATGTTGGCTAAAAGTGAAAGTGAGCCTCGTTTTAGAGAAGTTTTGAGTCTTGCCACACAAGGGAAAAAGAAACATAGTAATCAATGTTACTTTTAAAATATCCCCGTATGTTCCGATTAGATACATAATATTTTTTTTCATTATTACAGATATTCCTTGGTGGATAAAAGGCACTTTTGACAAACCACAGTTAATGTAGTTGCTGCCTACAGGGGATTTTCAAAATAAAGAAAATGACATAAGGCACAATGATGATAAATAATAGAATTATGTCTGCATGCTAAATGTCTGGCTTTTAACATCCACGTGGGAGCTTTTTGTAGATGGAGAAGTGAACTTGCAAATGCAGTTAGACTTCAAGCAGTAGAAAATGTGCCTGCAATAATCCAGACAACCAGAGAGTTGATCACTATCAAAACCACGACTACAGGAAACCAACCAAGCACTAAACCTGCCTGGAGCAACTAGGCCTTTAAAAACACATCAAAATATGACATTTTTAGAGTGTCTTTAGTTTTATGGATATTTGATCAACCCAGCATCTAGTACAGACAGACAAACTATTGAAGGATGGAAATAGTTTGACAAAACACACTTCTGTCATTTATATACATCGACATGTGACTTGGGGTTCTAACCGGGTAATGGATGGTTTGTGCCGAGGTTTGCAAAGCTGCCTCCAGGCTAAAAGTAGGAATCTGTAGGTTGTCTCATGATTGTCCATAGGAGTTCTAAAAATAAGACTACTCTTCACCTTTCACTGTTTAACCAAATCTGCTTTCCAGTATATTCTTGCTGGGTTGGGAAATAGACTTTCTAGTCTCTGTACCATCATATCTATAATATGTCCACTTTACAGTGAGTAGATCTGACATTCTGCCAGTCTCGATGTGAGATTTACCAACAAAATACTCCACTGCAGTGTTTAAAGGCATTGTTCGACTGGTAAGAGCAGGTTTTTATAAAGTGCCTTTGGGCAGGCTGTCAAATCTCCTGAGTTTAATAGCTATCTAAGAAAACCTGAATTTAGACAGCCAAGGTTTCATCCTAGAAACAGGAAGTGAAGGTAGTCGTAATCTCTCCAATTCATCATCCTGAGACTGCACAGGCAGCAATATGCCCATGCCTGGGAGCAGCCACTGCAGAGAAGGACTAGTCACATTTCACTGATGTGGAGGAGCAGCGCTGAGACTTACTGTAATCATTTACTCCCTCTACTGTGCTAAACTGTCACTGCATGAGTCATGAAGCTCCTCTGGCTATTCGCTGGCTGCCGCTGACCCACAGGAAAGCTCAGCTACATAGCTGCCTCTAATGTCATGTCACTACACATGCTATCACAACAAAGCAAGGGCATGCCCGCCCTATTGATCCCTCTGTACTGACCTTATATCTCTGCAGGGTGTCAGTGTCGTGGGCTGCATCCTGAGAGCCTGAAAAGACAGAAACAACTCGATAAGAAGGCAGACAGATGGGGCATGCATCTGCCTACCAAGTGTGTTTAGATAAAGCTTCCTGTAGCATGATGATAATTCCTCAGCCGTAAAACTGCTTAAATCAATTTAATAATAGAAATATTTTCAGCACACTGTGTTTATTTACACCTCTGAGAAGTAAAATTTGATCATATTTCTTTACTGGGTTGCTGCTTTTTTGAGTAAAACTTGAATTTTCACAATTAAAAGCAATGCCAGACACTGTGACTGAATGATCTAAAGAAGCGACTTTAGGCTGTGGGGAAACAAGGCAAGGTATTTCCTGGCATTTAATAGATTACAGATGATCAAACAGAGCAGGAAACAGCCACCATCTCATGAAAAGGACACCTTTGACCCTATCGATACGAGGATGTTTTAAAGCGGTGCCAAGTTTTGCAGGGAAAGCAAAAGCTGAAGGATATCAGCAACAATATCACTTCGTAAGAAAACATGCGGACACAAAACCCTTTTTGAACAGCCGCAATACCAAGCGGGGGAAACATCAGTCAGCAAAAACCAAGAGCAAAACGGCTTAAAGCTACAGAAAAAAATCTGGGATAGGAATCAGATGATTTGTGTATGTAGTCACACTCGACTAGGCTTAAAAACTGCTGAAATACAGTAGTTATTCAGAGTTATCTGCCACTGCAGAGAAGGAAGTGCATAATTCTTTTTGCGAGAAGATTTTCATGACAATAAACCTTCATCAGCAAAATTTGGAAAGAAATAATGCAGCATAGAGTGTAGGTGGAAAACTACATTATTATCATTACTATTATTATTATTATTATTATTATTATATTTATATTATTATTATTAATTATTAATATTATTATTATTCTATACATAAATTAGCAGATATATATTCACTATCACTCTCCCACTCACAAACCCTTTTAATTGTTACTTTATTATAGCTGCTGCTCACTTGTCCTCACCTAAATCACCTCACTGTATCTAAAATAAATGGAACTGATCATGTTCATCAACTGAACACAGAGAGGGACCGAGAACAAGTCAGGGTGGATCATGGGACATTTGAATGTTTCTGACTAAGGCTACGTCCACACGTACCCGGGTATTTTTGAAAACGCAGATTTTTATATGCGTTTGCAGCTTTCGTCCACACGTAAACGGCGTTTTTGGTCACTGAAAACGGAGATTTTTAAAAACTCCGTTTTTGCATTTACGTGTGGACGAGAAAAACGGAGAAAACGCAGAAAATGCAGCGTCAAAGGTGTGCGCATCTTTTTGATGTCACACTGTGCACCACGTTATTGTTTCGGTGAAATGAATTTCTACAACACTGTTACTGTTAATTGTTCTCTCTGCAGTGTTTAAATGCTTACATATACACACACAGTTACTGTACTTCCACACATACGACTCGGTTCTGCTTCTATGCCCCAGCTTTGTTTACTTTTTCCCACCGAGGCTTCTAGACTTCTGATTGGCCAACATTTCTGCACAGTTAGGAATATAGCGCCACCTGCTGCTTTGGCATGTTCCTAGCAGCGTTTTCCTTCATTTCTGCCTTTACGTGTGGACGGGATTATTTTTTAAAACGAAAACGGAAAATCTCTGTTTTCAAAAGTACCCGTGTGGACGTAGCCAAAATCGGTGCGTATATTTAAGCTTATAAGCAGCACTGTGGAGTCATCCATATGGAGTTACATGCAAAATAACACAATGAGCAAGGCTGATAATTGAAAAGCATTGAAACCCATTTTGCTAATTGGGAAACCACATATTTAGATACTTTACATAAGTAAATGGAATACTACAAAAGTTTTGGCAATCACATACAATGTATGTACTGTGACTGTTTGCATTACTTTATTTGTATATCATGGTAATGGATTCATTAATGTGTATATTACTTTAATGTTGCAGTAGGAGATGATTTTAATTACTATGTATGTATATTAATTACTGTATATTGCCTGAAACTTTCAACTATAATAACAGAGAATTGTATAGCAGCAGATTTATAGTTTAAAATGAGCAAAAATAGTAATTATTTAAAGCTTGGAAGTAATGGTATGAAGAACAAAAACAGTATTTGCATCCAAAAACTGTTAAGTAGAATGACCTGGAAATACAAGTACTGTAAAATACTGTAGTCAGTTTACACGTCACTAGTGGCCCTATCTGCATGTATGTGACATGTGGGCTACTTTGTGTTTGTGGTGGTGTTGCTTCTTTGTTCCTTTGCGTATGCCACAGGAAATACACACATTCATTTAAAGAATATTTTTGTAGTGTCATTTCTGAGTTTTGTAAATTGTCATGCATACATTTTTCATCATGGTCAGATGAACTGTAGGAGAAGGGGCAGGTAGGATGTTAGCCCTTTTCACAGAGCTGGAGCCGAGGAAAGGGTAGTGATCAAGGCAGTGGCTTTACCCTTTCCAGTACAAGTCAGTCTTTTAACCAGTGAACATTTCACTGACGTGCATAAGAAGGATGTGAGAATAACTGAAAGCAAATTACTCCAGGGTGAACTAAGACCAAAGCAAGAAAGAAATCACAGCTAGCTTTCTAAAGCAAACCAAATCAGACAATCAGCATATGAAGGAAGCCTTTATGAGGAACACTTACAAAACCCGCTGAAGTGAAGCCAGCGAAAGAATTCTGTCCCTACTAAACTGGCTCATTCCTCAGGGTCTGGTTTTGAAAGGGAGCAAACCGCCTGGGCCAGCCTCTTCCTACCGAGCTCTGAAGTTGATTCAAAAAGGACCAAAATCAGAGAGAATAAATTAAAATATCTCCACACAAATGACAGCAAGTGGAAAACCACACAGGGGTGATTTTAATAAAGATAATCTTTAATTAAAAAAAGATATTCTGCCGCCCTTGCCATTCTAGAGCTCCAGGCGGTGCCCTGTCCCTGCCTCTCTGCCAGTGGCAGGGACCAACACACTACTTACCCCGACTGATTTATTATCATTAGTTGTAGCCGTGATGGAGGCGGTAAGAATGATTACTTTGGCATTTTTTCCACCACCTTCCCACCCCTTCTGATGCAACCCCCTGGTCAGACATTGTGGGACACAAGCATATATAGATATAATGATTCAGTCTTGTTTGTCTTGTATTTGTTTTGTGTCTCCTCAATATCCTTGACCGTGCTTATTGTTTTGCAGGCAATAAAGTAAAAAACAAAAAGGCAACAGCACTCCAGTTTCAACTGAGAAGGGAAATCACGCAGGGAGACTGTTAAAATGGAGCAATGATCTCTTTCCATTTGTCAAATAACTCCTCATGAAGACAGCAGTGGAAGTCTTGAGTAGCAGGAGCTGGGTAATTATGTGAGGGAGACATATGGGCAGGAAGCAGAATATGATGGAAGCACTTGCTCCAGACTTTCCAGGGTGGATTCTCAGCTTACTGTCTTCAAAGTAGCAACATTTGCACTCTTTGCATTAGCCGATCCACTTTTACGTAATGCCAAACTCATGGTGCTGATATGCACATCTAAAGCCAAAGGACTGAGCGTGTGTTTGGAAATAAGCCTGCTCCGGCCCATATGTCTCATCAGTATAGAAGGAGACGATTTACAGCGACACATCTGTGAAAGGATGCCAGGATTTTTAGAGCACTTTTTAAATAAGTCTGACAGGGGACCTTGTTCAGCGAGTCTGCTAAAGAAGAGTAGACAGATGTCCATCATATTTTTAGTGGTGTGTGGCAGATGTTATTAGAAAATCAATGGACTCAGTGTGCTGGTGTTATTAAAGCAGAGGTAGACATGTTTTTGCTTTAACTTATACTAAATTATTATTATTGCACAGTATAATAGCCAACTGAATATTAATGTGGTCAACAATTAGACTGGCGCTCACCGAGAAGAGGAAAGCATTTTTATTTCCTGTAGTTTTCCCCACGTTGCTGACACGGTGGAAAGTGGAAACAAAGTAACGGTGGATACAATCCGCCAAAAGAAAACGAGCTCTGTTGTTAAAAGGGAAGGCCTAAGGTGAAGTGGTAGAATCACAGAAACCAAAAAGTAAAATAAAAGCGAGTGTCAAATTAATGGAGAGAGCTCCCCAACATGAGAGGGTTTAGTTGTTACTGTTTCTGTTGTAACAATTACTGCGCAGGGGATGAAGACACATTAAAGTTAGGCCCCAGTCATATAGCCTTAGAGGTAAGTTGAAAACCACCAGTTGCGAGGTTAAAATGCGTAATGCACGATTATCTGCCAGCTGGATTTTGGCCACTACTGCAAAATTGATTGATTGAATCTTTATTTTGAACATGTTAAGAAAGTACAACAACATAGAATTAAAAGAGACAAATAAACAAAGCAAAACAAAAAGAAAACGAGCAACCACAACTACAAATAACTTTCATGTTCAAAAAGGAGCAGGAAGAAGCATGAGCTTATTTAATCCCACCCCTTTTCCACTATCTAGTAATCTATAGACTACAGAAATACCTCCTTGCATTATATGTCCTGTGTATTTTTTTTTTAATTATTATTCTTTTTTTTCTTTTTTTTAAATATATATACATATATGTTTCTATCTATCCATACATACGTATATACACATACACACATTTTCAATAACCCCATTAACACCTCAAAGGATACACAACCTACAAATATATATATACCCATACCAACATACCCGTGCACCCGCACACACATGAAAATATTAGAATCAATCGCTAAAGCCTCATTTATGCAGACCTAGAGAGTTGTCTGTGAACCCAAAGCAACACAACATGCCACTGGCTAAAGACACTCAAGAACAGATAAGAACCAAAGTGATCTATCAGTCTGGAACGGGTGACAAAGCCATTTCAAGGAAAAAACTGATGGTGAACCTTCCCAGGAGAAGTCGGCCTATGAAGATTACAACAAGAACGCGCCCACAACTCACCCAGGAGGTCACAAAAGAACCCAGAACTGCAATAAATGAAATCATCATTGAAAAAATGTATTTTGTATTTACTCGGGTTATCAGTGTCTAATATTAAAATTTGTTTGATGGCCTGAAACATTTTAGTGTGACAAATATGACAAAAAACAAGGACGTCAGGAAGAAGAAATACTTTCTTTCATCACTGTACATTTCCCCCGTAGCAACTGAGGGTGCCAGAGCGTCACCAGCTGGTCTCCAGGCCTGTGTGACTGAGGTTTTGCCACTTTCATTTTTTAGTTGGCAGACTTTGCCCCAAAACCTTTAAATTAAGTCGATACTTCTTCTATTGATTTTCACTGCATTTCCATTTAGTTATTTTTCTATATCATTATTTAATGTTGCTGCTTATCAGTGAAAATTGTATCTGTGTTTTAATTGGTAAGGGAGAATCCTCCCTTAGAGCAACATGTACCATGAAAAAAACTGCAGATAATCCCAATGAATACCCTGCACACACACAGAGGATAACTTCTCTGCTCTTGCCTGCAGATGTTGTTGTAGATGCATTTGAATCAATAATGGGGAAAAAGAGTCCATTTTTATTCTAAAAATAATGAGATTTGGTAAAAATGTGTCTTAATCGATTTTTTATATTTTTATCTCCATCCTGTCTCTGAAAAACTAGAAGAGGAACAATCTTTGCCTCCATAGATCAGATGCACTACACACGGTCATTTTTAGGTCTCCAGATAAAGGGAGGGAATTTCTCCTACAGTATGTGTGTGAGGGATTTTTCCTGAAGACTTTTTTTGGGTGTTTCTTTTCAAAAGATGTTCAAGTCAAAGAAAAATAATGTTAGTTTAAGCCAGTGGCTGTAATACTACTACTACTAATAAAAATGAGAATAATAAATTGCATTTATTGAATTATTTAAAGTAAAATGTTCTGTTTCAAGATTCCAAAGTTCCTCATATGAGATATTTCCAAAGTTTTATTACCTTCAGTCAAACACAAATCAGTTCAACATTGTATTTGCTTGAAAGATCAAAAATATTAAGCACCAGCACGTAGCTAGACTGGAAACAGGGGGATGCCGTCAGCCTTTGTACACGTTAAAAATAGAAGCCCAACAAACTTTCTACAGCACAGAGACATTTGGGTTAAATGAAAAACACGCAAACCTGTAAGTTGGAACGCTTTGAAACACTTTTAGTAGGTAGTTTATATTAATTTTAGGATGTTGCCAGGCATACTATTATACTATGACTCTTCTTTGGCTATAGCTTCATATTAAATGCATCTAAAAGGGGGAACGAATGTCATTTCCATGACCTGACACTCTGCAAGAAATATAAAATCGTAAAACGTTTTTTTTGTTTGCTTTTTTAAACTGATATTGTGGAGATATAGGAGCTGGTTTAAATTGGATGATATCTATGTGTATGTCAAAATATAATAACTGTCAGTGGATTGTAGCCAGAGGACAGCAACACGTTATAAATATTAGCAATATCACAGCATCACGCCAAAGACAACTGAGGGAGTCTGCACAAAGCCTTCAGAGAGGAACTCGCCTCCAGCCTGACAGAGCTGTACTGTACTCTATTTACAGAATATACCATGAAAATCTGTCACAAGAGCACTGAAAAAAACAGAGATACTCTCACAGGCAGTTACAAAAATATCAGAGAACTATTAACACATACCCCGTCATCCTGTACAGTGTGATAACAGGTTGATGTGACCGCTGAGGTACTTTGGGGAATGAAAACAGGTTTTAATGTTTGAAGCGCATGGATCACTTTATGGAAGAGAGTCACCTCTGTTGAGCCAGACAGATGTAATATTTTATTGATCCCTGCTGAGAAACTCTCTCGTCGATTGTTTCTCGCAGTGAGGTCAAAGCGCAGCGTTAGTTACAGATGTGAACAGCACCTCAGGGCAGGGTGGGAATTCAATGTCAAGCTCAAGGACGCTTCGGGATGGATGCATGCTGACATGTGGAAAGCTGCATCCTCCAGCTAAATGGGCAAGTCAACATTTATCTTTGGACAAAATGAAAATTAACAACAATGATTTATCCAATATTAGGAATTAATAATGTTAAGTCATTGCCACAGTAACTGGATCTGCACAGAGACATTATAAGAGTCCTGAATTTAAATCTGTGGGAAGGTTCAGCAACTGTAAAGATGGCGGTAGAGGTAAAATGTTCATGTGAAAAAAAAGCTTTTTAAAATCTTGTTTTGACGCAAAATCACCAAAATGTTTGAGCATTTTTCTTAGATTTGACTGATGAAGAAGTTTGATCCATACAAACATAAATCAACTTCTTATTTGTGTCCATGTTATGTTATTTACTGTATATTGAATCCTGCTATGAAAAGCCTGTGTGCTGTCCAGTTGTATCACTGTGTGAAAAGCATGGCTAATATTCCAGTAAATGTACCATTAGAGAGTGGGTGACATGCATCCTGCATGCTCTGTCCAGGCAGCTTCTTCATGTAAAGTACACAAAGAGTACTTCCGGAAGTGCATATGCTTCTGAAGTGGACTATTTTCTCCCAAGTGTTAGATGTGACAAAGGAGAAGCGTGGAAAATATCTGGCGCTTATTCTCCTCAAATTGTTTGTTCACGTGTGAAAACTGAGGGACGCTGCATGCTCATACAATAACTTGTCAGTTACAACAGAGCCACATGACTCAGAGTTATTCAACCCCGCTGCCCTAAAGAATGCTTTATATATATATATATAAATGTTTGCACAGCTGAAGGCCCTTACTATGCGCCTCTGATGGTTTTACTTTAACTATATTGTTTTACACAGGTTAGCCTCACAGCAAGGAGGTCCTGGTTTGAATCCACCATCTGACCAGGGCCATTCTGTCTTGATTTTTTATGGCTTTAGCTTTGATAGAGCCAGTGAAGACTGACAGGAAAGTGGAGGGAAGAGAGAGGGGAAGACGTGCGGCAAAGGGCCGCAGGTTGGACTCGAACCCGGGTCATCCGCTCTCAGCCTTGCAGCATATGGTCGCCTGCTCATTCCAGCGATCTCAACCGGCGCACCACACTGGACTCTTTTAAGACTCAGAAGCCAATAGGTGAAATCGACTGAGAAAACTGAGCAATTATGCTTGACAGGATATTGACTTACAAATCACAAGATAGCCACATACCCTGTTTTATCACTAATTTTACGCTAAACTGGATGACAATTTAGAAAATGACCATCATGCTCTGTTAAATGAGTCTTGAACCTAGCGACTGAGACCACAAACCCATCAGGAAAGGGTTCACTGAGCTTAGAGAACAAGTGAGAAGTAGGGCTGTTTTTCCATAGACTTCTAGACAACTTGAATTCTTTTTGCCCCCTGCCAGCCATGAGTAAGAATACAGGTTTACAACACTTCTGCAGCTACTTTACTTGTTAGACCCAGATACTGTGTCAATTTCTGTTGAACTTATGCATATTCCCAGATTCACTGTTTTCTGTTGAGGGTTACTAAAATAGATTTGCATGCTTTAATTTTAAAAATGAAAAACTGCTGACACTCTGTGTAATCAGCAGACAGCGATGAGAGATTTCTGTGTTATGTTTTGTGAAAATATTGATGCATATCAGACAATCTATATGCAGATATATACGTGTGATAGGCCAATAGGTCAACTGCTAATAATGCCCAACAGATATATCGATCTGGTTCTAGAATAGTCCAATCATGTGGTGGGATTAGCACTGAAAAAAAAAAAAGCATTTGTAAGAATGGTGCTACAGAAATTACCCAGCAGGAGGAACGGTCTGACGACACCAACTTGGAGGTCCAGGCTGTTATCTTCTACAAATCCACACCCATTTCCCTCCTCCAGCTCTTCAACCAGCTCCTCATCTCCCTCTCCTCCATCACTCCTCCTCTCCAGCAGCTTTTTGCCTGTCACTGTGGTAACACGCGTGGACTGTTTCTTCAGTCGGTCTTTCGCGAAGCCGTGGATCTCCTGAGCCAGTGAATGCATCTCAACAAAGTTTACGGGACTCGCCTGAAACATGCAAACGTATATTTAGCTGGAGCATTAAGTTTGTAATTGATTTGTTAAGCACTGGTAATGTATAGTTACACAAATTGGGCTAAAACTGTGTATGCCACAAGAAATGTTAAACTGAAAAGGGAAGGCACTGTAACAAGTGAAGCTGATGTCTGAATGTAAACACATCACACGTTAGTTTCTCTACTTTTGCACTAACCTGGTTTAAATGGACTGGATTCAATCAAATTTCCGCAAAAGGTTAGACCGCTGCTGCCTTAAAAGGGCTTTATGCCATCGCTGCAGTAGAATCTCACATTATCACAGCCTTTTTTAAATACAAGATAAAAATACAAATAAAAAAAAAACGAAACAATCTGTGAGAAAGTAAGCTCCTGCGACTGACAGCTGAATCGGAAGCTACGTCACAATGTGATGCGTTCAAATGCTCAAAATAAAATAGTAAATTTGTTAGATTTTTAAAGGCCTGGTTTGACTGCTAGAAAATTATACTTCTACTTAATATTTTTATCCCTGTTTATTGCATTTATTTTGATTTTGAACTACTTTTCATCTCATTTTTTTGCCCTGTCATATTCTATTTGATTTTATTGAGTCATATACTCTTCTACTTATTTTTTAGTAGCTGCAAGGAGCAGAGGTAGTGATAGTGAAACCTGCTATGACATATGATTAGGAGATGATGGCACAAACAAAAAGGACAGGAGGTTGAGCTGGAGGTGGCAGAGTTAAAGATGATAAGATTTTCATTGGGTGTGACCAGGATGATCAGGATTTGTTTATTTATTTATTTTAAACGAGTACATCTCAGGGACAGCTCTGGTTGAAGGGTTTGGAGACAAAGTTAGAAAGGCAAGGATGAGATGGTTTTGATATGTACAGAGGAGGAGTAGTGGATATAATGGGAAAAGGATGTTAAAGATAGAGCTGCCAAACAGGAGGAAAAAAGGAAGAGCCCAGGGAAGGGAACATATAGACGGTTGGTGTGACAGACCCCTATTCTACTTATCTAAACTACTTTGTTATAAGCTGTTAATGTTTAGCTGGTGTACCAAATTAATTTGCCAACTTCTGTTATAAAAAAAAAAATCTTAGCATCATCTGGAAGTATACACCAAGTGTTTAAAATAAAAAAAAATTAACGAGGGTCCATGAACGCAGCATTAGCCAGCCTCGTTGTGAAAACCAGGACAACTCCTCATCCAGGGAACGAAAAAAAAGAAAAACAGGCAGGGAGACGGTGGGGTGGAGTACAGGAAGCTGGTTGAACATGGGCGAAATTTAATCTAATAACGACATAAATCACAGTTTCCATTTCTTCCATATTTTTACGGAACAAGACTGCGGAGATTTGTGGAATTTTTACTGGATTGCTTTGGAGATTTAGGCGAACAGCGAGGAGAAGATGTCTCGGGGAGTGATCCAGCCCAGCCAGCAGAAACTGGCAGAAAAACTCACCATCCTCAACGACAGAGGCATCGGGATGCTGACCCGTGTTTACAATATCAAAAAGGTTCGCACACACACGCAAGGCTGTGCCCCCCACTGATCGCATACAAGTCTTTGAACAGATTTTTTTTATTTTTTTACGGACATCCCAAATTAACATCAGGGATATATATGGGATTAGCTAGCACTGATTGCTACTCTCACGGCATGAGCAGTTAGAAGATTTTTAGGTCTCATTTTAGACATTAGGCATTATTATTATTTTACTAACTGCATGTTTATGTGCGTCAAACAACACTTACGTTATCCCTTTGGTATCCCTGGAAGCAGGTTGTGGGCACAGCTAGCCACTAGCTGTCACGTTAGCTTGCGGTAAAGCTGGCCATTGGATTTACGACGTGAACTGATTTTCGGTTAGATTAATCAAAATGGGAGTTGATTATAATGGGTAGCGCGATAAACAAAAATAACCGAAACAGCCAAACAAGCCCCTTAAATCCCTGGGCCTGCGTTAGTGGTGGAAGCTAACTGCCGTCGTTGGCCGCTATAATGGCGGCGGCTGCTAGTTAAGCTAACCACTGCTAATGAAGCTAGGAGTCGGGCGTCGTCTCCCCTCCACCAAGAGCTAAAACACCAATCTCCAGCTGCACGCAGCCTGTTAGTTCACCCCAGTCACTGACATATACATAACCGAACTCGATGCTTTTTTTCAGACCTAGCTGGCAGGTACCTAGTTTAGCTGGGTACACTAATTGTGAAAAAATGAAGCGAAAGTAACGAGTAAAGTCGGTTAATTGGACGTTCGGTTGTTATTTTCAACTGATTACCGAACAAATATTTATGATACAACCAGAATCTAATTTTTATATATATGCTGGTCAATGATAAACGAATGATATCATTTGCACCCTAGCTGTATCCAGCAGGCGTTTTGCTTGACTGCATAAATGCTATGCAGTTTGACATCTGTCCAATAAGCTTTTCATGGGTTAATGTTAATCTTTAAAGGCACGTAATGTAAAATTATGTATTTAAAAGGAGCTAAAAAAAAAAAACCCCACAAAGGTAAATAAAGCTATCAAGAGATCATTTAGAAACCATCAGCATGACTTCATGTCAAAAACGGCTGTGTGTTGTGATAGAGAGGTATCAGCTGAAACTAAGTTAGGGTAAAGCCTTACTTTCACATAATACCAGTTTGTACCTGCCATTTATTTAACCAGGCAAGTTATTAAAAAATTTCTTATTCATCTGGTTAAATGGCAGCTTGGAAAAAGTAAAGCCTCTTGAGGAAATTGGGGTCTCTATAGAGAAATTTCAGGGCTGCATTTTCCTAATCACCTTGAGAAAAGGGCTTTAGCCCTCTCCTGAAAGATAATTTATAAGGAGTTAGGGAAAGAGAAGAGAATCTGGCTGCGCTTATAAAATCTCCTTAATAACTTGATGTGGTCTGGCGTGGTGACAGTATAATGTCCCAAAGATGAATTACAAGAACCTTGCTTTTCAGTGTTCAATACATAGGAATAACTGGCTTATAGAGTGAAATGAAGTGTCTCATTGAGTTGACACTGCTGGAGAGATGACCCAGTGTAACTCCTGCCTTTATTAAAGCTTTCTGAGCCTGAAGTAATATTAATTAAAGTTAAACCTTAAGGCTGAAAATGCAGTATTGGACAGAAATAATGCAAAAATGAATTATGGCAACCCTTCAGTTAACTGTAAAGATTTGAACATGCTAAAAATGCATAGAGCTCCTTGAAGCAAGGCAGAAACTTCCTAAGAAGCAGATTTTATCACAACAGCCTGCTTTTGATCATTTTCCTTGTTGGTATAACACGGCTGATAACATATCAGGAGGTTATGAAATTAAAAGAAAAACAAACTTAATTAATGTTTACCCCATCAGCTTTGTTTCACAATCATAATGATTGATTGCTGGATAGTGCATTGCTATGAGTTATGGCATGGTATTATTTATTTTCCTTTGATACAGGATGCTTTATCCTCTGCTAAAAGGAGGTGACAAGGGACATGCTGATCTCCTTTCCTTCATATTTAGAGGATCAGAATCTCACCAGCTCTTTTTATGGCTGTCATGCAGGTGCTTCCTGCTCACTTTGTGCAGTTACAAATTAAACTAAGCAAAATTGACCTTTTTTGACAATAGCCTTAAAGTTTCATAGCAGAACACACCCAAAAGCATCAAAAACACACCCTACTTGCATGTTTGTGGTTAAAGTGCCCTAAGGCTATTACAGTTGACTACAAACACACTTAAAAACCAGGACTAGATCAGAAGTAAAAAACAAACAAACTGCATTTTAGTTAACTAATATAAAAAACTAGAAATCATTTTTTGGTTGTTTTAAATTTTCCAAGGCAGAAATTATGAGGATGCTTTAGACTGGGATGTCTGTAGAATTATGAGCCATTCGTGTGCTGATGAATAAACATCAGCACACATAATAATTCAGTAAAATAAAAATAGATACAATAAAACTAGTAAACTCATGCGGAAGCTAAAGTGACGTGGTGGGAAAATAAATTCAGTGCCCACATTGATACTACATCTGCTTCTTATTGCAATAGGCTCAGTTATATAAGACACATTTACTAATGTTAACTGACTCTTGCTCAAGTTTTACACCAATGCTTTGTGTGTGTGTGGGAGGAGAAAAAAAAGAGTAGTGGGTCTGTTTGTGTGGGATGAGCCTTTGTTGCTTGAGTATGTATGATGAATAGAAAAAGAGGGAGCGAGTGAAAGAGGCCAGTCATATCTTAGCTAGTTTTAACAAGTGAAGAGTAGAGTGTTAAACTGTCTGAAAGCCCATACTGTTTCCCATGTGTAGTTTGGAGGTGTCTTCCTACAGCATTTAATTTTTAAAGCATTATTTATTTTGGTCTGAAGGCACCCTCGTTGTGTAAAACACTCTGCTAAAATGCCGATGTAGTAATAAATTGCTGTGAGCATGTCTGTTAAAGTTATAACACAGTATGAGCAGTCAGACACTAAGATTTTGCTGCTGATTACTCTTCTTAATACGCCCTTCCTTTCCTCCCTCCCTTCTTCCTTCCTTCCTTTTTTCTTTCTGTCTGTCCCATCATCTTCATATCTATCTATATTCAAACCTGCCCCACCATAAATCCTCTGAACATATCCACTCTGACCTGTTCATATGTTATTTTAATGCTTCATTTTACCTTGTAATATTAGAAAACGTCCTAGCATCCAGTATTAGCCGCATCCCAAAGCTAGGAATGAAAGAACTGGGGCAGAAATTTGTACCAAAATCTTTTGATTTGGTTCTTTAATCTTGCAAACCCTTTCAAAGTTTCCTATAATATTTAATCAGTGGAGATAATTGTGTTTGCTTTGTTGTTTGGTTTCTACCTTTGGGAGATAGTAATTCATCTAAGATCACAGCAATGTTCCTATCCATTTTAAGCATATTCACTCATCACACCATCGACTATCTGCAGAAACCCTAAAATCTCTTCCTTAATTAATCTTGGCTGAGCTGGCATTAAAGCTTTTCTTTGCTGTGCTTATCTTTCAGCCAGTGGACCTTCTAACATCATTTTACTTCTTCGGGGTATCTGTTCTTCTTAACCCCACTCACACTCAGCTAACCCCTCGTGCCCCTCACCCCAAAGCTAGTGTTAAAAAGATTCAGTCAGTTTCCCACAAATGAATTAAGCTTAGTCCTAAAATAAGAGAAATGTTCAGTGAAGCATTGAAAAAACACATTTAGTCCAAGACTGCAACTTAATCCATGTCTGACGAACTTGAGTCAAAGGCCTTTAGTTTATTGTGACTAAAATCAAAACTGGCCAATATGTAAGAATGCAGTTGTGTTGCTGAAATGTATAGAAAAGTCTTTAAACTTTAACTTTTAGGCTGCTTTTCAGATGTCATGTTTAAATTCAGGATGCACCAATCAGATATCTGGATCCTGTGCAGTTCTTTGTGCACGGAAGAAGCTAACATCTAAGCGCTTGGACAGGATCGATGTGTTGGCTTCTCTCTCATATTTACTTTTATTCAGGTACTCTTATTTACTTTCCTTTGATTATGTTCTGTCAGAGACATCAGGTAAGCTAGGAGCTAGAGGGATGTTGGTTTCACTGTGGGCTGAAATCAGACTAGTACAAATAAATTAAATAGATAATGCTAATGTATTCTTTTTTAATTGTGTTGTATTCATCTTTGGCATGTAGTATAGTGAATTTGTCCTTTGATGTATTTGTTATTTTTTAGTCAAGTTAGAATGAAAGTTGTTTCATTAAACTTTGCTCATAAAATGCTGATTTTCAGTCACTCACAGTGAGACATATTAACTCTGTTATCAGATTGGT
This sequence comes from Neolamprologus multifasciatus, assembly GCF_963576455.1. NCBI lineage: Eukaryota > Metazoa > Chordata > Actinopteri > Cichliformes > Cichlidae > Neolamprologus > Neolamprologus multifasciatus. The sequence continues at coordinate 29,972,407 of NC_140451.1, forward strand.
ACTCTGTATTGGAAAACCTTTTAAAGCCAAGGATTCCTCATCATGTTGGAAGTGGAAAAAGCTGGATTGGTGCATCCCTAGTTTAAAGTTCTTCAAAGGTCTCTTAAGTTATACCTACACATCTGTGACACCATCACAATTAAACAGCATCTCTGAAACGTTACTAATTTGGTGATTCTTGCAGTACTTTTGTTTTCAAGTTCAAGTTTCAAGTTTATTCATTTATATAGCACTTTTAAAAACAACAATTGTTGACCAAAGTACTGTACAATAACATAGTGAAAACAAAAGATATACCAAAGTTTGATGAAATGGAGCAGTTTTTGGGAAAATAATCCAAAATAATTGTTCCTTTCATTTGGGGGCAGAGGCATTATTGGTAAAATATCAAATATTTGTAAATTTATTGAAAGTGTTATCACTTTTACCTTCCAGAAACTTAATGCCCCTTCTTCTGTCTTTTACCACCAGCCTTTTTTTCTTCCCCTGAGCTTCAAAACCTTTTTTCGCCATCACACTCTGCATTCTGATCCACAAAATGTGGTTGCTTTCCTTTTGTTGCGGAGAAAATACTGTAAAGTATCGCCTGGCCATTAGCTTACCTATTGTATGGTGGCCCAGAGGGGACATTAACACATTAATGAATAACTGCTGGGGTGAAAATTTGCAGGATGACATTTATTAAAGGGCACACCTGATTACCAGGGGCATTTTTACTCCACATTTTTAATTTCAAGGCTACTTTATGAGATGGATAAGGCCCAAGACCTCCATAAATTTTACATGGTTTCAGTGGCATGTTGCCCCAAAGAAAATGCAGTGCAAAGTGAATTTCATCAGAGTGCTGGCAAATTTAATATTTTTTAAAATTAATTCTGCTTGATTTGAAGATATAAAATCGGCTAGGGTGAGTTCGCCATTAAGGGAAGAGCCGGCAGTTTTTCAGGTGCTTCTTTTTGCTGACATGTGCTCAATAAGTGAAATTAGCTGTTTGATTTGGATGAAAACCTGCTGACTTTCATCCCTTCATGGCATCACCTTCACGTCTGTCACCACAGACCTCAAATGCCTGGTGTCACTAAAATGTTTCCTGAGGGATTCCCCATTTCCTTTATGTAATAGATGCTACCGGAAATAAAATCTGAACTTGTGAAAACAGAGCCCAGTATTCATTTTAAGTTTGCTTATAGGGTTTGATACATAAAGACAAAAACAAACAAATCATAAATCCTTAACATTTTTAATTAACTGGCTAACTGATCAATTGATTGACACCATGCAGTTGAATATACTGCATGGTGTGTGTGTGTAAGAAAAGACTCATAATATATATAGATTTAAAAGAAATGCCATATTTGGCAACATATTCATCATGAATAGAATTAAATACTAATAGAGCAGTGTATTTACTCTAAGCTTTAAACATGTGCAAAGACTAATTCTGAGTGTCTTGTCTTGTTGTCTTGTTAACACTAAGAAAACAATAAACTTGTTTATAAACGCTTTATTACAAATATAATTGAAAAATGAGACCCGGGATCTTGGCATGGGCTTTGTATGGTGGTTGGTAGAGATGCCATAGATTATAGCTGCAGGAAAGCCAATAAAAAGTCAAAGTTAGTGCGTAGCATTAGTTAACATAGTGCATGTATTAAACAAATGACATGTATATAATGTAATGTGTTAAAAAGTGTTGGAAGAAGGTTTGGAGCTGGTGCTATCATGGAAATATTTACAGAGCGTGTACTCACATTTGGGAACTTCATACAGAACCAAAGATTGCATATAGGCTAAGTTACACCCATACTTTTTCTATTACCCAGATAACATGATCAAAGGGTGAACCTACATGATACAGATTTCACATCTTAATTTATTGTGCACCAGTATCTTTCAGACAAGGACAAAACAGGCATTACACAGCTTTTCCTGGCTCAGATTTGGCCTTTGTGTTGTTATCTTATCTAACAGAATCAATTCCTTTAGCTGTAATTTGTATTATTTAAATGTGTTTCATGTGGAAATACTGTAACAGATATTTGTGCCTTTGAATGTTAAGTTAGCACATCAGTTGTCACAGATTGCTTGGAAATACTGGTGGAGAGGAAAAAAAAAAGGATACACTGCATTTAATGTGTATTTGTCAAATCCAGCCCCAGAACTGCTTAGTAGTTGTTGGAACTTGTTTGTTACAACTAACAAATATGTTTTCCTTATATTAATATATCTAAACCAGTTTGAACAAACTCACAGTTTAAGGTGTGTCAATTTTTTGTAGCTAAAACAGCACCAGAGCCATTGGTGTCCAGAAATAAGTGGCTTGTCTCACACGTATCAGAGCACCACGGATGCACGGATGCAGTCAGGAAACACTGCATCGTCAGTTACTAAGCAACAGCCAGAACAGGATTGTGGAGCAACATTATAAAACTGCAAGGCCCAACTTCAACTTCACACTTTTCTGTGCAAGACAAAAAGGCTTTCCATGCTCTTGAAATGGATGTTATTTTCAATGTGCTGAAGAGCGTAGGTAGAATTACTACACCTTGTGTTACTTTCAAGACAGCGTGCGTTAAAATAAGTGTTAATGTGATAACATGTTGGCGCGGCATGATTTTTGTGTTTTTATGTGCTGTATTGAAACGAAATGCCAGAAGGGCTATCCTTAACAAACTCTCCAGCACGCAGGAAACACCTCAGCTGTTGTTTTTAAAACGTGTGTGTGTGTGTGTGTGTGTGTCTGAGATAGAGAGAGCGTGAGTGAGTGTATGGACGAGTGATCCAGCAGTTTGCCTGGGTGGGCTCTTTGTTTTGATTTCTTCTCTTCTTCTCTCCGTTCCAATGCTTCCCCCCTCTCCTATGCAGCAAGGACAAGTTTGGAAGGTTTGCAAAATTTATCACCTTCCACTGATGAAACCCCTCCCCTTGTCACCCTTCCTCAACTCCTTCCTCTCCCTCCTCTCCCCCTGTTCCTCGTCCTCCTCCTGGCTACCTGTACTGATCTGTTGGTCCTCTCCTTTGTGCCTCACTCCTCTTCATGTTTGAATCTGTAGTGCTGAAAGTAAGGCTGGGCTCCATTCCCTGTCAATTTTACCAAACCACAATGTTAATTCATTGTGTTATTCATTTGCTTATGATAAAGCATTCAGACATCAACTACATTTTTTCCCCCATAAAATAAAGCCTTTTTATTTTAGTTCACATAGACAGTCTTTGAAGCAGTCCCCAAACTAGATTTTTGTCACTTGAAAAATAGTTAACAGGTGTTTAAATCTTCACCTATGATGTGTAAAAGTCCAGTATACATGATATAATAACAACATAGTCCTGTATTAAATTTTATAATACACACAGTGAAAACATTTCTTTAAAAAGGCTTAAAAATATACATTATGATGGGTCATGGATGCATTTCATATGCAATAATAGTTGTCTATATAATGTGTCAGTAATAGTAGCTATGTTTTTTTCTGTTTATTAATAGCAACAAATTGAGATTCATGCCAGTAGGTAGGCGTGCCTTCTTCTGTTTATGTGGTATAATTGTAGATGGCAACATCTTGAAAGTACCACCTAAAAAGGTCAGGTGAAATATACTGTTTAGGACCAAAACACCCTCTTCTATTATTTTTTTTTCTTTCTTTCTAACTAAATGACTATTTCGATAATATAAAATAAAAATAAGATATATATAAAATAAAAAACAATAAAATATAAATATAATGATTTTTAAATCTTTGAATGGTAAACAATTAGCTATTGCCATCTTTCACAGTTCATAAAGACTGCTTACCAGCAGAAGTGCCCTCTGGAGCCCCGTTTGTGCAGTGCACTTAGTATCAGTTTGATAGAAGGATCTCATGGCAACCACTGGTCGCTAAGGAAAAATTATTCCCCAACCGGTTGGCAAGTGGTTGCTGGCGGTTGTAAAGATGCTGCACTAAAACATTCACTAACTACTGGTTGAGCGGTAGTGAAAATTGGAAAAAGTGCAATAGAAACTGGAATGGGGACCATTTACCTTCAAAGTAAAAGTTGCTTCTTTTGAAACATGTTTGTTAAAGCAGTTACTTTGAAGGTGAATGTTCTCCAAGTTTTCTCAGACAAGTCTGCATCTTATATACAACCGCGACAGTCTGCCAGTAACCAGAGCAATCATAAGGAGGCTTTTTATGCAGCACCATCCTCACGATTGATTTCACTTGCCAACCCGTCAAGAAATATACCTGATGATTTCCCTAACAACCAGTAGTTGCTGCCGACTTAGTGGCCTCAATTATTTCTTTTAATCTGTGTGATTCTGGGTGAAAGCTTCATAAATTTGGTGACTTTTTTTTTAGAAGTCTAATTAATAATTGCATCACCCCAACATTTGCTTTGTTCAAATTTGGACTAGACATTAATTTTGCATTTTGATAAAGAACAAGCAAAATAAGGTTAACAAATGCAATAGTATTAGAAAAAAAAGATTAACACTCAGTAAACCAGTAAACCAGTCATAGCAGGTTGGAGTAGTGCTTTAGTGGTTTCATATCACATGAGACCATCCATCCATTCTTTGGGGAACTTTCTGTTTCTTTTTTTCCCCAGCAGTTAATCCCTCCTTGTGAAAATGAAGGCGCTCACACTGAGAGCAATGACAGGCAAAAATGAAATCATCTCAGGGAGGAGGTAGTTTTCACAGATTCTGAAGGGTCACTCAGTAGGTGCCAAGCAGCGTTCAAATATTGCATCTAGTAATTAGCAACTGTAATTAGTCCTCAGATGTGTGCTTCCTTGGCCCGCTGCTAAGTATCCCATGGTCCCCTGCCATATGTCGGTCAGCGCGGGGACCCTTTGAGAAGCTCAGCTGTTTAATTGCTGCCCGGAGTGGAGAAACGATGGTGGAGGCGAGACTGAGGTCTGTTCTGGTATCCAGGCAACAGCTCCCTTACTCCTTCCTGACCACTACTGATTCTCAGCTTATTCCCATGCCCTGTCCCTTCATTCACTGCGCCCCTCCTTCCATCCATATCGCCATCAGCCCCCACCCCACCCCACCCCACCCAAACCCAGCCAACCAGCTTATTGCACTAGCCACCACCAGCACTAACAGACAGTCCCATGCCATATGAACTCTGTCAAATTTTAATTAGTATTCATGTCTTTGATCTGTGATGCTAAGATGTTAGTTATCCAATTATGGTCTGTTCTTCTGAAAATAAAATGGTCAATAATACCCAAAGAGTTATCCTAACTGAACCCAAATACGAAGAAATTAAAGAAAATTAAAGAAATCTCTTTAATATACAATTTGAAAAATAATCAGAATTGGGGTTTTGCATGTTTTAGCCCATTAATTGCAACTCACTCGACTTGATATTAGTGGCAAACTATCATTCAAGTAATAGGAGTTTGTATAAAATTTTTCAGTGTGTGTTTCCTCCCTATTTTAGAGTTTTTGAAGGGTTGTGGGAATGTTTTTTGTTTTTTTGATTAATATTTAACTTTAAAGAATCAGTAGAAATGCTATATAGAATCACATGTATGAGCTCTGAAGGTGAAAAGTCAAACCGGAAGCACATAATTAAATTAAATACATTTTTTTTATTGTGTGTTAAAAACTTAGCAGTACGTCGCTAACAGACTGGCTGAATATCCATATCAGGCAGCATTGGTCCTGTTGATTGATAAAGTGGCATTTAAACATACTGGGGACTGATGTTTGTCTGTTGTGTCAGATTACTTTTGTGTGCTAAACGTTCAAAAATTGTGACTTTAAAAATACACAGACTATCACTAAATGCATAAATAATACATAATTACACACATAATTCTTCTAATAACTGTTACACTCAGTTTAAAACTGTTGAAGTTGCTGACTAGGTAGAGTTGTTAATGTAATTTACAACAACTATAAATGAATTGTCTTATGCTTTGAATTTGGGCTAAAACATGATAAAACACTGCGTTTAGCATATCAATGTGATGTAGTAACTGAACAATGTCTTTTCTGCAGTTCCCCGGTGTGAGTCAGAGGGTAACTACATTACAGTTGCAGACATAGTGACTAGTCTGTTGTTGGGTGAACCCTAGTGGTGCTGTCACCAGATGAGTGCTGTGTTAGCAAAGTCAGGCTTGTGCTTTTTGCAGTTGCATGGATTTAACAGTCACATCTTGGTTCCTTGTTCTCAACCTAGTTAAAATTCAGCCTGCCTCTCATACACTTGAGCAGATTTTCACTTAGCCTTTGAGCATTGTCTGGCTGCTGTCTGACCTGGTGTGAGAGAGGTGGGCATAAGGAAACAAGCTGAGACTCTAGGTCCATTCTGTCATTGATGGGTCTTGAAACCTTGTTGGTGTTGTGTGTTTGTGTCCAATCCCTTCATAGTGTCCACATGTGTTATGTGTTTCCGATCCAGCAGTAGTGAGTGCGTTTCAGCTATAGAACTGTAAGAGCTAAGCATGCAGAGCAGAACTGGGTTTTGGCTTTGTCTCTACTAAAATGCATATACTGTAGTTGATTATGCTCGCTGGGTAGACTGGATTTTCTATTTCATGTCATAGTTTTAGGGAATTAAAATTGCGTCTGCACCATTCTGCATTCCAAGTTGAATTTTAGCAGATACATAATGGTAGCAGCTGCTTATCACTGTTTCCTCTTTAACCGGGGTTAAACCAGCCACAAGCTTTGACGTGATTCTATAGTAGCTATTGCCATTTTTTTAAATTTAAAGCGTGATTAAACTTTAAATCCTAAAAGAGAGGGCACTAATTGCCATTGTTTAAAGGCTTCAGAGTCTTAAGGCCAAACCCATTGTCAGTGATGCGGTATATTACAACACAGCTTTAAATGGAGCTACTGCTCGCTGTCTTGTGGGAGTGTCAACAAAACCTGAATCTCCAGCCTGCATTTCATCATGTTTTGATACCGAGGTTGTCAGTGTGAATTAGCATGTGTTGTTGTGTTGCGGGTTCATTTTGTACTGGCTGATGCTGGAAACCTTTCAGCGCCATGCAAACTGAAATCCAGGTTTTATGCTTGTGTTGCTGTTTGCAGGCCTGATGGGCCACTAGCTATGATTTGTTCCTGCAGTGTAGAAAACAGTGCATTTATAGTACAGCTAATGGTAACTTCATGTTACTTTTTCTGGCCTTTCTAAATGTGTACTTCCACTTTCTAAACTTGAACATTAACCACGAGGAAGTGAATCCTCAGAACAAAGGGTCTGACCTCTTCTAGGATTGTTCCTCGGTGTTGGCAGCCAATAAACTTTACACATTCACTCTGTTTATGGCACATGCATGGACCACATCTTCCTCACCATTTGCTACTACACTACCCATAATGCATGAGAGCTGTTGCTTCCTGCCAGGCAGTCAGGGCAGACAATTCAACACCTGCAGAGTGAAAGATTAGAATATGAATAAGCAGAAATGTGCAGCTTTTCAGGTGCAGTGAATTAATTCTGCTCATGTAGGATAGAAAATACTCAACTAAGAAAAGGCTTTCTCTCTGACCACTTATCTCTGTCTCTCTCTTTCTGTGCCCTACTTTGCCATTTCTCACTTGAAGCCTCCATGTGCCTTTAATTTCTCCCTCCTTCCCATTTTCTACCTATTTTTCTTTCTCTCTCCTGTTTCATTCCCTTTACCTGCTCATTGCTCTTCCCGTCATGTAGTGGTGTTACTAACCACTCAGAGACACAGTTTGACACTGAAACCATTGTAACCCGGCACTCTCAGTGGTTCTCAGCCTCATTTGTGTTGTTGACAACAAAGCTAAACTTCCAGGATTAATTGTTTGTAAACCATCACTAAACAATATTTAACGAAAGTCTTAAAAACTGGTAATTTAGCCAATTTGTAATTTCCTGAGGAACCGCCACCGATTGCTTTCTGAAATAGTTAATCATTTATTAAAACACTGTGGTTTGTCTTGAAGGAGGCTTTAAAGGGCTGTTTAATTCATCAAATATTCATTTCAGTTAAAGTTTTAGCTTCAAAAACTATTAAAACAAAATAGATGATTATTATGCCGCATTCTGTTTTGCATCAATGCTTTTGTTTTGTGTTTCAGCCCACCAAATTTACTTTTGTCACTCCAACAAGCTCAGATTGACTCCCTGCCAGGCGTTCAGCTCTTTCCTTCTTATTTATTTTCATTGGAATTAGAATTAAATTTCAAGGAAGTCCACTCGGAGGAAGTTTAAAACGTCTATTTGCTTAAACGTCTTGAGTAATCGTGTGGAATAATAATAATCTCGTTACTGATCATAATAACACAATAATGCAGATTTCAACTGTAACCAACCATGGTATTTATTTTTATAATTTACCATTTTAAAAACATTTTTTTCATGAAAATGCATAAATAATTAGGTCATAATGTGTAAAAGTAATCTGTAAGTCAAAATCCCCACTTCATACCTTTCATATGATGTCATCGAATGGACCCTAATATCTTCCTCTCCCAGGGAGACGAGTTTCAGTCATAAGTTGTCATATTTAACTCAAGACAGAATTATTTTTCCAGACTTACGTCTGGTAGTCATTTAGTTATCAGTGAGGAAAAACATAACATGAGGTTCATAAAGCCTGGTGAATTATGCTACCACCACCCTTGACTGCCGAGTTATATGTAATTTCATATGTACTAAAACAGATATTAAAATATTACCAGTTGGTACTAGAGGTGGGAATCACCATACAACTCACGATACGATATTATCACAATACTTAACGCACGATACGATATTATTGCAATTTTTTAACATATTTTGCGATATTCAAATTCTGTACATAAAGGTAAACTTTATCAATATTCATTTTATCTAATATCAAAGTCTCGCACTCAGTCTTTCTCTCATTTCAGTCAGTTTTATAAACTGAACGGTTTGTATTACAGTCTAGTCCAACTTAACTGAACGCAACCATCTGGTACAATTATAGCTATTCTGAACTATGCAATTTATGAAAACTATGCAGCCCCTTCAGCAACTGAAGAATTTGAAAGTAAATTAAAACAAAATATAATTTTACATTAAATAAAAAAGTTTTAAACTTAATTAAAATAAAACATGTCTTAAATTAAAATTGGGATTTTTTGACAGTGAAAGAATGTCAGGATTCTTGCTCATAAAAAGGATCAACATGCTCTGAAGTCAGAGCACAAAAACCTTTTTTGTAACAAAGTATCGATTTCTGCTGTCCCTGTATCGATACATTATTAGCAAACAAAATATCACTATACTACACAGTATCGATTTTTTCCCCCACCCCTAGTTGGTACATATTATCAGTTTTAATACCGGAACTAAAATAACCATGAACTAAATTTCAATTAAAATTCTGTCAGTTATTGGTTATATGGTTATTATTCACAAAAAGCAACTGTCTAATCAGTAGAAATGAGCCATTTTAAGTATTTATTCTATTTAAAATCTCTAATCTCTACAGCTCAGCAGCTGAGAACCACTGAGAAGTTCAGGCTCTTGCTCAGTTGAACCTGGTTTATCCAAACATGAAAACCGCAGACTTCCAAACTTTGTTCAGCCTGGTGGAAATCTACCCTATCAATCCTTTTTTTGGCATGTGCATCTTAATGGAAAATAAGACTGCACATGCCACTGCATCAAGTTTGTGTGTGTGTTCGTTTTCATGTCTTAAATATGCCTCTGGTTTGGAAACACCACTGAATATATGCAGTGCTGATATTTCATTCACTCAAACGCCTCTTCCGATATCAGTCCTGGGATAAACCAGGTTTCACTATGAGCACTAAATCCAACCCCAGTAAATACAACAAATTGAACATGCCATACTATGAGAAAGTGAGAAAAGGGTACAACAGCCAGGTGTTTCAGTAGCAGCACTGTACTTGTCATATTTCTTTTTTCCTCTCTCTCCTCACGTCCTCTTCTCTTTTCCTCCGCAGGCATGTGGCGACCCCAAGGCTAAGCCCTCCTATCTCGTCGATAAGAACTTGGAGTCTGCGGTTAAATTTATTGTCAGGAAGTTTCCTGCAGTGGAGACGCGGAATAACAACGTGAGTATTCCTATGTATCCGTCTATTATGCAAAGAGAAGTGGAAGGAAAAAGTGTCTTTTTAGCAGGATAGATGATTTGATTTGTCTTCGTTACTACACACTTTGTGCAGCTCTAGTTTTATGCTCTCCATATCTTCTTATTGTTGCATTTATAATTTGCTATCTTATTGAAAATATATAAATAAAAAAGCTCCTGCACTACAAATATAGGGCAGAAATACACCCAGGCACTGTCATTTATTAAAAGATCTTATTAAATGGCATGCATTACATCATTGTATAAGAAAATGTTAAAACATCATGTTTAGTGTTTCAGATAATTTGCACAGAATGTAAAAGCAGCTGCTAATCAGTAATCAGTTTAAGTAAAATTAGTATTAGAAGTATTAGTTTACAAACTAAATACTTAAGACACATATTTTTGCTAATTGAATTCTATATAATGTTTAGCGAGATATTCACTTGCATTACTAACTTTATAAACTCCGTCTGGCAATTGGCAAATTATGTTGTTTCTGAATGTGATTTATATTTTTCTTTTTTCTTTTTTTTTATTGGACTTGTATATTTGTTTTTTCATTAAGCTTACTTCCCACTCAGGTAGCTACATCACTCTGATTTGGTGCTTCAGTAAATGTTAAGCCCATTTTTAGGTGCCTAGCAGTCAGTGTGGGAGATTCCTGTAAGGTAACAAACCATTGTCCTCCCTGACACCTTGTGTCAGGCAAATTACTTTTCCATTTATTAATTAAGCCCGCGTGTACTTTAATCTTGCGTTGGATTGCTCAGCTAGCCCCAAAAAACTGCTGGAGTATTGTTGACTGCCCGTGAATCGAGTAGGGTTTCCATGTGGCTGGTTGATCTGGTTGTTTGATTGGGTGCCTTTGTTTGTTTCCTTGCTTTTGGAAGCTTTGATCTTTTGTTGAAGATCTGAGGATTTATTTATTTATTTATTTAAGTTTTTCCCTATTAGAGTGTGCCTGATAATTTTACAATATTACAAAATTTTACAAAAGACATCCCCACTTTTCCTCGGGTGGCCCTAATCCTCTTCCATAGTCATGTGACCATGTAATGCAATTTGAGTTGGGTTTAATTCTAAAAAGAAATGGGTCAACATAGCTGAGAAGATGGTTTCCCACAGGTTTAGTTTTGTGTGTGTGCTTGTGTGTGCACATTTTCTTAAAAGACTTATTTGGTGACAAAGAAACTGAGAAATATAATCAGCTACCTCGAGATTATCACAACTTTCTCCAGAGCATAGAAAAGACTTCCATCATTAGTTCCAGCTCAAACAGCAAGCTCAGTTCGTCCGATGGCGAGACTCTAACCTTTCTACAGAGGCAGCCAAGTTAAATTAAAGACTGCCACCATAGCGGCCTAGCCAGGGAATCAAAATAATGAGATGAGTAGGGAAGTGACTAAACTTTCAAAATAAGAGCAAGGGGAATAACTGCTGATTACCGAGGACTTTGTTCTTTCAGACAAGTTAAAAAAAAAATTAAATAAAAAATGAGACAGAATATGCATGAGGATCTGTTAATTTCCAGTAGTGGCTGGAAATAGGCTGGCCAGGTAAAGACTACACTGGTGTGATGGCGTTGGGTATCCAGCATCTCTTACAACTTAGTCAGGTGTGTGTGTGCGCGTGTGTGTGTGCGCGCATGTGTGTCAAGTGAACTAAAGTCATTGCTCATCAGATTTTTCTTTTTAGCTTTACTTGTTAGCATATGGCGTTTGTGTCAGAGCACCATTTAGCAAAAAGCTGTTTGTGTGTGTGTGCGTGCGCGTATGTGTGTTTATACTGTGTGTGTAGCTAACTGCTTTATTCAGTATAACTGTGCTTAAAAATGTGTCTCTTATGTTGTTTTTCTGCTTTGTTTCTGTGTTTGTTTGTGTTCTGCATGCTAAACTTGGCTTAATCCGGACTTGTGCTTTTTGGTAAGTTTTTGTATCTAAGTTTCTGTAACTTTTTGAGTTTAATTTAAGCACTTAAGTTTTGTAATATTATGTATTTTTATTTGTACCTGTGTTCGTTTTTGCAGGGGAGGGGGGGATTTATTTATTTATTTTGGTTTTGTTTCTTTTAGTTTTTTTAAAGCTCTTTTGGAGTGTGTTTTGCTTTGCTCAGCTTTCTCTGGCAGCATTTTTATTTCCTCTTCTTCATCCTGTGAATGACTGCGTGGCTAGTTACCTGCGTGGCTAGTTACCCACCTGGCTAGTTGGTTAGGTTTGCTTGATGACTGATCAGCTGGTGTTTGAATGACTTGCTGACTGCATGCAATAAGGAGTGTCACTCAGCAGGTAATCGAAATTGTGCAGGAAAAACTGTTTTGTTATTTCTTTTTTTTTAGGAATTAAAAAATAAACAGTGATTGTTCCACTTTTAGTTGACTTGAGCCAAATAACAGATGTTTGAACTCCTTGTTGCAGCAGCAGTGTTTCACGCTTCCTACACTTGTCATGTTTTGACCTTTTTCCACCTTTGCCTATTAGGCCAGTTCTGGTTTAGGGTGCGGTTCTGACCTCAGATTGCTCTGGAGCTGGGTTAAATTTACATACAGTATGCTTCAGTCATTTCTAGCATGTTAATACACTGCTTCTCAGGTGCTGAAGTCAGATACTTCATGTTGATTTTTAGACTTTAAAAGATTGATGCAGCAATCTTTTAAAGGTAAACTGGGATTTGAAAACACTTTGTATCCACAGCTAAAGACTCGTATTGACAGTGTTTTATTTTTTAAGGTGCTGTTGGGTTAATAGTTTCTGCTTTGCTTATAAAGGCAGATTTTACTTTGGTGAAACATTTCATTACAGCTTCTGGAAAACCTCCGCACGGAAAACGAGTTATTCAAAACTTTATTTAACATACAACAAGATGCAAAAGAAGAAAATTGATAACCAAGTTCTCCTGCATGCAAAGTGTTCCAGAAAATCATTAAATGAAATAAGTTCTTCACCAAAGTAAAAGAACTTTCATGTATATACATGGAATATAAAGTCATTTTTTAAAATTGTCTTAAGAATAGTTTAGCTCCAGTAACTGAATTATTTAGCAGCTGTGTGTGGTTTCTGCCGCTTTGCTGTTGATTAAGTTTCAGTTAATTAACTTCAAAATGAAGAAACTCAAGACCTGATGATCTCTGCGGATCCCTGAAGGGAAACTTGATAATTACATCTTTTTAGCTGGGTGGGATAGGAATATGCTGATATTTCTCTTCAGAGTTAATAAAAATCAAATTGTCAAAGAAACATATTTCCAGAGTTAAATAGAACTTAAGCAGAGTTTCTTTTTTATTTAAAAGATGATTAATTTAAGAAATGTCCAAAGTCGGTCCCGTCTTTTAATCATACCAGCTGTATGCTGCTGTATGACGTTTCTCTGTGACTACTCTGAAGGGAACACAGTGAAAGCAGTACTTAGTTACTGGAAAACCTAAGCCTCAGGTTCACGCAGCACTTCTAAAATTCACAACTTTGTGTTCTTTGCCATGTGGTTTTATAGCAACAGCTGGCCCAGCTGCAGAAGGAGAAGTCAGAGATTCTGAAGAACCTGGCTCTCTATTATTTTACCTTCGTCGATGTCATGGAATTCAAGGTGGGGAACAACACACAGTGGCACTCACGCGAAGCACACGAGGACGCGTTTCTTTTACTTTGGTGGTTCTAATGAAAACATTTCTCTTCGCTCTATTAATAGGATCATGTGTGTGAGCTGCTGAACACCATTGATGCCTGCCAGGTCTTCTTTGACATTGTAAGCAAATAGATTTTATTTATCTTTTTTAAAGAATGGGTATCACATGTAACAGGACAATGTTTTAACACTTCAGAAAACATAGAAAGAAGCTTAAAAAAGGAAGAATTACCCATCAGAACCTGCAAAGTTCTGTTGTGGGTCAAAGACTCTCTTTTCCTAGAGACTGAAAACGAGGCCCAAAGGAGGAGCAAGAGTCTAGATCCCACTCTGAAGTCTTGAACTACAATAAGCTGTAAAGTTATTGAGGATTTTTTTCCCCCCTGACGACTTCTAGACTTAATCCTTTCTTTTATTAGAGCCATTGAGTGAGATCTTTCTCCTGTGCTTACCTCATCATGTTTCAGAAATGAAGAATCCTAAAGAGATTCTCTCCCCCCCTTTCTTTCCTCTGTTTTTTTCATTCTTCCTCATTCCCTGAGCATTCCAGAGCCACAGAAGTATTTATGAATATGTTTTAACTCCAGCAAGGAAGTTAAATGGTTGGTTCAGTTTTTCCGTTTGCATGAAAATGTTACCACAGGGTGGGACAAATCCTGGGGGTTAACCTGCACGGAAGTTTAGGATCTTTAGGATTCTTTACCTTTGTGAATTAGAGCACATTTTGTGTCATACTTTAAAAGATACGCCAAAGTGATAGAATTTGGAAGATGTCATCTTGATGTCCTTGAAAATATTACAGACTAAACTGGATCCAGATCACCTGCGCATGTATAAACTCAATTTATACATATTTCAGAGCACGAGTCGGTAATTAAAATTCCCCAGGGCCTGTTGGGGCTGTTGTGGGGCTACTCCAGTAAGCTGAACTCAGTTCTGCTCAATTTTATCTCTTTAAAATCTTATTGGTGGTGGTCTCCACAACAGTCCCAGTATCTCATATGGCCTCTTGGGGAAATTAATTGCCTGCCCCTCCTTTAGAGGAAGTGTTCAGCCTTGATGGAGGTATATAGTCTCTTGTTTCGTTGTAATCGCTGCCTTTCTTGTTGTTTGCTTCATGTAATGACACACCTGTGTTCCCCCATCAGACGGTGAATTTTGACCTGACTAAGAACTACCTGGATCTGGTGGTAACATACACTACTCTGATGATAATCCTTTCTCGCATAGAGGAGAGGAAAGCCATCATAGGGCTTTACAACTATGCCCACGAGATGACGCATGGAGCCAGGTAACTGAGAGTTAGATTGATGTGAGAAGTTTGCACACTATTACAGACATCATAGCAGCATAAACTGTTAGTAGAAACAGGTACTTAGACACTACGTCACTACTTCTGTGTGTTGCTGCAGTGACCGGGAGTACCCCAGGTTGGGCCAAATGATTGTGGATTATGAGAACCCTTTGAAGAAGATGATGGAGGAGTTTGTTCCACATGGAAAGGTGGGAGAATTGTTTGTGCATTGGGAAATGTAGGTTTTTAACATTGTACAAATGCAAGATAGTTGATGCAGAGAGCTTTTGGTTTGCAAGATCTATACTAGAACTAGGAAAAAGGTTTCTGTAAAGGAACCCGTCTATTCTGTTCATCCATGTAGATCACTTGTGTATACACCTGTAGCTGTACTGAATAAAAATGTGATGTCAGTACTAGGGATGCCACAAACGATTATTTTGATAGTCGACTAGTCACCGATTATTTTTGCGATTAGTCGACTAATCAAAGCCATTGGACATAAAACATACAGCTTATCGCACCAGCAGCATCTGCTCTTATATAACTATCATTAGCTTACAGCTTTAAGTGTTTAAGGTATGTGCTAACTAAAAATAAAGACAAGATGATAGTTTATTAAATTTGCAGATTGTTTCGGTGAAGTTTAATAAACTTGCTATCTAAGACATAACGGGACACCGGAGTAAATTCTCGAGCATCTCACACTTCTGATAATCAGCTGTCTTCTTGACGTTCATACAGCTGTGTAAAAACTATAACTTTAATCTCAGCCAAACCGATTTACTCAGGAACAAATAAAATACTAAAAACAAAAGCAAAACAATAACATTTTTAAGTTATCTAAGTGACTTATATATGTTTAACCTGAGTAGCGAAAGACGGCGGTGGGTTTGAAAACGATTTGCCAGGAGTCCGGTGTTCTCACGGCTCTAGTTAGCCTAGCCCCCAGCTAGCTATCGAGCTAGTGGGTAACAGACGTCTCCGAAAACGTCGGAGCGCTTTTTAAAATATGTGGTGTCTTGATAAACCGAGCAGATATTTGAGGTTTACACAGATACATTCTCACCTGAAAATATGTTAAACGTTTATTTTGTGACCCAGAAAGAATAATAAGAGTAATATTAAAACTAACTAGCTGCCGCCATTGTTGGAAACTGAGCTGGGCTGCGCTATGAATTCTGGGACAGAGCTTCTTCTTCTTCGGGGTTTAACGGCAGCTGGCATCCTTGTACATGCAGTGCTGCCATCTTCTGTTTCAGTCCGTTATTACACTCTTAAATCCTACTACTTATTCCTGCATCTTTTGTGATCTTACAAAGCTTCAAACGAAGCGTCGGCTATTAAATCAGTCGTCAACGATTTTGATAGTCGACGTAATCGTGACTGGTCGACTAATCGTGGCAGCCCTAGTCAGTACTGATCAAAATAATCACTGGTTTGATTTTCCTTGATCAATAGCCCTGGTATATGCACCATGATCTACAGTTTTTACAGATACGTCTGCTTTTATTGGTTAGTGTTGTTGCCATAGCATTTCAAATGCCTCACTGAGCTTAGTCCATGTGGCATATTGTCCACAAACATACAGACTTATACTTTTCAAATCATGCATGACTTATGCTTGCGTGGGAAATCTACGTTGTGACTTCCGTCCTAACTGGAAACTCGGTTTTTGCCCTACTCTGTAACATTTTCCGTAACCCGACATGTGCCTCATGTTGGGTCGACACAGCTCGCAGCGACTCGAATGGTGTAGAAGGTTACAGCATAGGGTTGGGGAGAGTTTCCGGTTACGATAAAAAATGAGGACATTGATTTCCTGCAGAAGTCTAAATCAGCGGTCCCCAACCTTTTTTGCGCCACGGACAATATTATGTCCGTATATTTATGCCCGACAATATTTTCACGGACCGGCCTTTAAGGTGTCGCGGATAAACACAACAAAATAAAACTAGTACCGGTACCGAAAAAAGATTTATTCATAACACACGTGAAAAGACCAAGGAAAACAGAGTTAACGATAAAAACGATAACAAAATAACGCTGAAAACTGATAAAAACCCTGAAAACTATACATTTCACACCTGAGCCTCAACTCTCGCGGCCTGGTACCAAACGACTCACGGACCGGTACCGGTCCGAGGCCCGGGGGTTGGGGACTGCTGGTCTAAATCAGGCTTGATACTTCAATTAAACTTAATTGAAAACAAAGAGCATGGTTTAACAACTTTCATGACTTTCATGACTTTAACAACACTATAAAGGGTTTTTTGTTTTGTTTTTTTTGTTGAAGTTCCAAGTTTGCGTACTGTAACTCAAGAGTCAGTTTTTTACCGGAAGAATTTAGTCCTGTCTCTCCTCCTGCAGTCCCTGTCAGATGCATTGGTCAGCCTTCAGATGGTCTATCCCAGGAGGAATCTGTCAGCTGACCAGTGGAGGAACGCCCAGCTGCTTTCTCTCATCTCTGCTCCCTCCACAATGCTCAATCCTGCTCAGTCTGACACTGTTAGTATCCCGATTGACTGTCTTAAAATAATCTGTATGATCTGAATGATCATTTAAAGCATAGGTGTCAAACTCTGGCCCACGGGCCAAATTTGGCCCGCAAAGCCATACCAAATTACTATTAGAGCTGGCCTACTGGTTTTATACAGCTAATATATATATTGTTTAGTATTCAGCTTTGCTTGTTCCATATTCAGTTTTTCACCAAAACTTGTTTGAGTCCATAAGAAAAGATTCATTCTTATATCTAGAGGAAGATTTTTTTTTTCTCAATAAATATTAACGCTAGCCCGCGACTTTGTTCCAGTTTTGAATTTTGGCCCACTGTGTATTTGAGTTTGACACCCCTGATTTAAAGCTTCTCAATAATCTATTAACCTGTTCTGTGCAGGCTTTTGATGTCAGAGCTTCTTTGTGCCAAGTGATACAACTGGAAAAACTGAATTCAACTGTGTCTTTGTCTTTAGATGCCCTGTGAATACCTGTCACTGGACACGATGGAAAAGTGGATTGTTTGTAAGTAGTGTAGAAGAAGAGTCGACTCTAGTGCTCTGATCATGTGAATTGGGTGCCAGACGATCAAAAGGCTTCAGTCTGCAGTTAGCTCTGTATTTCTCTCCGTTCTCTCTGTAGTTGGCTTCATCCTGTGTCATGTGGCGCTGAATAGCGACGCAGCAGCGCTGTCTTTGTGGAAGTTGGCTCTGCAGAGCTCCACCTGTCTCTGTCTGTTCAGGGATGAAGTTTTCCACATCCACAAGGCTGCCGAGGACCTTTTTGTGAACATCAGAGGGTATGACAATGTGTCCATGTGGACACAGGCAGGCGCTCTTTAACTGGTGCACAATCACACAAACTGTGATCATGTCTCCTTTTTTTACTTTGATATGATTGTTGAATATCTTTGTGGTTTGAATTTTTATTGAGCAATTTGAAGATTTGATTGACATTTTCTGTCCCAGTTTTCCCATTTTGCTCTTTTTCAAGCATCCTTTCCTCTTGTGTGTTTTGCAGGTACAACAAACGCATCAATGACATCAGGGAGTGCAAAGAACAGGCCCTGTCTCATGCGTATGTATAACCTTGTTTCATACTGTCTCATACAAACATAAAATACACATTTTATATATTTTTTTCTAATGCCCCCATTTTCTATATTATTAATTTATATTCCTGGTCTTTTATTTAAAGATTTTAACTGTCATTTTAGCATTTGCTTCCACCCTCTCTCGGGAAGCTTCACTGTGAAACATCACCTTTTTCTCTGTATCCTTTTTCATTTATCCTCTATTCGTCGTCTTCCCCCCATGCCTCATCTCTGCTTTTATCCTCAATAATTATTCCGTCTTCCCCTTTCATCTTTATTCTTATTCTTCTGCTGTCACTGTCATCTACTTACTTTTTGTCCTCTTGCGGGATTGTCCTAAAAGTGTCAGAATACCATTTAATCACAATGCTTTGTATGTTTTGATGCACTGCTCTGACTTCCTCGGTCTCTCTGGCTGCCTACAGAGGCTCCATGCACAGAGAGAGGCGCAAGTTCCTCAGATCAGCTCTGAAAGAGCTCGCCACTGTTTTAGCTGACCAACCTGGACTGCTTGGTCCAAAGGTAATATAAAAAAACACTGCAAATAACACTCTGTTCAGTTGTAATCATAGACTTTCTGTTTCTTCCTGTTTCTGGTTTAAACCTTCTTTCTTTCAGCAGGACATAACTTTGTTTTTGTTACAAAAACAAGTTGGGTTTTATGCAAGTCCAGGGGGAAATATCCTCTAATTCATTTGATCTGTGACCTTATCGCTGGTGTTTATCGTCTCAATCTCTATTTTTAAGTTGTGTGGAATACAACATGATCTTTATATTTTAAATCATGGTCCATATTACTGTCATGACTGATTATAAGGCAGGACATGATTATGATTTGTGTTGAACTTCAGTTTCACAATCAGATCTGCCCAGTTTCTAGTGAGGCTTCAAAAACACTAAGCTGGTGAACACATTCAGCTCAAGACTTCAAAAAGTGGTCTTTGCAAAGCAATGGTTCATTTCACAGTGGCTCACATAACTTAAAAACATGTCAAATGAAAGGGGCTGCAACCTGCTGAATTATAAAAAGCTGCCTTAAATACTACAGCATCACCTGTTTAGTTGCTTTTTGTTGCTCAGGATGGTTGCTATTGTTTAAACTGACCAAAACCCATTAGATAGACCTAAACTAATTTCAAATTCATTTATTTTAATTAATTTAACCGGATCTTGTGTACAGAGCTTGAGAGGTCACCACAAACCACAGTTACAATAGTGTTAGCTCAGGCAAGCTACAAAGCCATCCTCATTCAGCCATTTTTATGTTCTCTACAGAGCAGGTTGGCGTTTACAGAGATCAATGCAATTCTACAAGTTGCTTTGCCATCATCCTTTCCATGTTCTTAGACTTTAGTGATATCATTCCTGCTGCCATTGATGTTTATAGTTCTGTACAGGGTGGTTTTCCTGTTGCTTTACCTTTCTTCAGCTTTTCATGTATGTGCGTGGGAGAGCACACAGATCCCAGTAAATATAAAACTAACATGGAATGAAATAACCTTTTGTTTTCATTATAGCTGAAATTCAGTCAGAATAAATGGAATAGGTAAAAGAGTGCAACAGTTATATAAAATATGTTATAATTAGGGGTGCAACGATACACAAAATTCACGGTTCGGTTCGGTTCGATATTTTTTCGATACAAAAAAATGTTCATGCCTTTTTAATTTGTCATTTATTAAAATTCTAAATATATGTTTTAATTCAAAAGTACAGTTTTTAAATTTAATGTTGCTGAAACAACAAAGTAATAAAGAAAATTAATCTATCTGATGGAGAAATCACTCATCTTTGGAAAAGAGAGTTTATTACAGAGAAATGTCTCTTTCCAAAATAAAAGCTATACTATACGCTTCTTCTGGGCTATATTCTCAGCAGCATATTAAACATATCAGGTCCCCATAAGGAGAATCATGTGCTAACAGCTGTCTAAATGACTCGGCTAAAGTTTGTAGCATGCGTGCTTGTTGTTTTTGTCTGCTTCCACTTGTCTTTGCACTAGGATGATGTCGGAGTAAATGTGCAGTCATATTCGTTGTGTTCCCACTAGTGCTGTCAGCGTTAATCTCGTTGAAATGACGTTAATGGCACAACACGCAAATCTCTGTTAACGAGCTACCGCGGATCGCCCCGTGCGTGGGGCTGGACGGCCAACATGTTAACGAGCTAACTGCGCTAACGCACTAGTTCCCACCAATGTAATTGAGCATTGCGTGGCACATCCGACATACTGTTTTACTTTTGTCCATGACGCGCTTACCTTCAAGGTCATGCTTCACATGAAAACCAAAATAGTTCCAAACGCCAGATCTGAATGAGGGTGGGGGAGGTTCAATTTGCCATGTTGCAAGGAGAGCTTAGCTTCTGTCTGCTAGCTTGCCCTGCGCTCAGTGAATCTGCGTTCGACTACTCCGCCTAGGCTGCACTGTCGAGCGCAGATCCACTGAGCGCTCAACACAGACAGCATCGTCAGAAGGAAAATTAATAAATTAAATTAAAAATTTTGTATTGTTCGATACATATGCGTACCGAACCGAAAGCAATGTATCGAACGGTTCAATATCGATACGAGTATCGTTGCACCCCTAGTTATAATGTCTTTTAAATTATGCATCATTTAGAGTCTTTACCAGCCCAATTCTCCTAGTGGAACTCGATATACGGCACCAATAGTTGCAAAGGCATTCATAAAGTCTCAGATTGCATTTAGAGATTCGGAGAACGCAGATGCTGCGAGCTTCTCTCTCACCACTTCCCTCCAAATTTCTGGTCTGCTAGGCGCTGTTTGTGTTCATGGCGCTGTCATTCGCCCGTGATGAGATCATCTGGCTGCTTCGACACGCAGACAACATCCAGAAGAAAAGCACAGATGATTTCATAGACAAGTAAGCGTGGACAAGTGTGTTTGTGTACACGCGTCATGCCTGTATAAACACACGTGCGTCTTCACACCTGCTAATGTGTGTATGTGTGTTTTGCAGACACATAGCTGAGCTGATCTTCTACATGGAGGAGCTCAGAGCTCATGTCAGGAAGTACGGCCCTGTGATGCAGCGATACTACGTCCAGTACCTGTCTGGGTTTGATGCTGTGGTGCTGAATGAACTGGTTCAGGTGGGAACATGTAAAAAAAATACAAACTCCTGAGACTAAGCACTCTTACTGCATTCAGTCACATTTAATCTGATATTGCTTTCCTCCTAAAACATGGTGTTATTGAGCTGGTGTCACCATCCAGCATGGCTGTGAGGCTGCTTATGTCAGGTGTCAGATTATAGGACTTACATTTACTGTAACGGAATTTTAAAAGCATGTTTTGTTTTTAATATTAATATAAAAATTCACCTTTTTTGTTTCTATAATGCTCTTCAAACTTTTTAATGTACTGTATTATTTATTTAACATTTTTGTCATATTTAAAAGATGAATCTACAGTCCTGTCTAATCAACCTCATTTCTGTTTTATTTTAAAGAACCTGTCTGTGTGTCCAGAGGATGAATCTATAATCATGTCTTCATTTGTCAACACCATGACTTCTCTCAGTGTTAAACAAGGTAAGACTGTTAAATGGAAGATCAGGAGAAATACCAGGACGAGTAGGGATGGGTATCGTTTAGGTTTTATCCGATACCGGTGCCAAACCGGTACTTTTGAAACGGTGCCAGTGCTTAAACGGTGCTCAAACCGGTGCTTAAAGAATGGAGAACACAAAATTGGTCCAAAAACCTCATGTTCAGCTGTTTTTTTGTAAAAAGATAACAATGTTAGCCTTTTCTGCAGCTATGGGGCATATATGGTATCATTCTTGGCTGGAAGCAGTGCTTAATCAATGGAAAAAACTAGAGATGGCACGATACCACTTTTTTATGTCCGATACCGATACGAATCCGATATAGTGTGTTTTTTAATCAATAAAATTTTTTAATATCTTGCTGCATTTTGTATAAGTTTATACTCAAGTTTAAATAAATAACAACACTAAAGCTATTCTGTTAAACCTGTATGTAAAAAATACACTGCGCCCAAAATATTTCATAGTTCAGCAACACTGATCAATCTAATAAACTTAAACCTGCTCCATCCTCCCTATTCTGGTATGAGTACTATACTAATAGGGTTGCAAACTCCCAGCAAAAAAAGAAAAAGGGAACCACCCTCCACCTCATGATGCTTAATCGATGTAATCAAAATTAATTTGATGCAGGGGGGAAAATGCACAAAAATAAATTATTTTTCAAGAATAATTAAATAGATTCAACATCTTTCTTCAACAGAATTGCAGACTGCACGGATGGTATCTTCCCGAAGGAAAAAGTAGTATAGCTTACTATATTAGACTTAACAGTTACTATATACAGTAATGGACTTCTATATATTTTATATCAGATTAAAACTTTGGGTGTAAGATTCAGATAATTATTTATTAAAAGCTAGACATTTTAAATGAGAATAAGAAAGAAAAGTATGTCTTTGTGCCCCCTTTTGCCTGTTCATGCCCTATCGGCCCCCCCGGCTACACTTTGCTAGATCCGCCCCTGCACAGTTACCAGCGGTCAGCTGCTAGAAAAGGATCCTGGTGTAGAAAGTAATATTAAATAAATTCTAACAACAGCTTATCAAGCCTAATAGTGCTGCTGTTGTTCAGCCGCTGGTTTCCTCTTTCTGGTGAGAAGTGGGCCAAAAACAAACAAGAGAGACGGACTCGCGACAGAAAAGCCGATCAGCTGATCATTAAGCAGTTTCACGATTGAAGCAGCAGCAGGAGAGGGAGAGAGAGAGGCAGTCGCTCCATATCTCGGTTGTTAAGCTTAACGTGGGAACGCTTTACAAACATTCAGAGATGAACTTACACACTTGCTTTACTTCTCTCTGGGATAACTTCCTCGGAGATGAAATGCTGGTTTGCTAGCAAGGCTACAAATACACACAGCTGCTCTATCACGTGATGCATACTGCTGCTACGTGCTACGGTTATGAGCCGAGTTACGCCGTGTAGCAAGTTTTGTGAGGTGCTTTTTTGATATTTAATGGATCGGATTACATTTTTTATTTCTCACCGATATCCGATCCAGTAATTTGTGTCAGTATCGGACCGATACCGATACGTAATATCGGATCGGTCCATCTCTAGAAAAAACACAAACTTTGTCCAAAAACCTCTCATGTTTAACTGTTTTCCACTTTTTCTTTGGTCATTTTAGCCTTTTTGTCCAGGGTGAAGGGAGTATCTGCCATCAAACAAGAAGACAGCCGCATGTAGCTATGATGGTGTTTGCTAGTTCACCTTACATGCATTAATGTAATAACGTGGTTAGCCTACTCAATGTAAATTACACACGAACAACATTAAGCTACTCACCCAGAGAAGAACGGCTGCTGCTGCATCATCATCCGTCATCATTTCTGCTACACTGGCAGGGCTAGGGGCCAGGACTCTACTCTTCGGGTTTTTGGGGGATGTTGCTAATTCCGGGTCCGATAACAGGCACCACACCCGCAGTAGATGTGCACGGTGTGAGGTCTCGCAGCAAGCTATCAAATACGGCGCATTTCTCGGCTTTAAAAAAAAACGCTATGCGTCGCCATCGGATTCGAGGTGTTACCTCCTTTGACAGTATCACAGTATCAGCTTAAAGCACTTGTTGCAGCTGCTGAGTTTGCATATTTTGCTGTGAAGTCCAGCCAGACTTTTGACCGCTTCGCCTTGGACATTTTTAATCTGTAGCTCTGCTCTAAAAGAACATACGTACCTGGGCCCGCCTACTATCCTCGGAAGCGTAAAATGATTGGCTAGAATCTAAAGCGTATCACAGCTCAGGAAAAATAAAGCACCGAAATGTGCGCTGCTTTTCGGTCTGGTTACTACCGTTTATGACAGAACCGGTGCCATCCCTAAGGACGAGTCGTTATTTTTGCAGTTGCACTGGCAGTATTGATCGTAGTACAGTTATTAATAATTAAAGTTACTAAAATACTGAGTGTGATTTGTGTGTTTCAGTGGAGGATGGAGAAGTGTTTGACTTCAGAGGCATGAGACTGGATTGGTTCAGACTGCAGGTATATACACAACTTTCGTGCTTAAATTCTTTTGAAATAAGTCTTTCAAGGATAACATAGTTTCCTTGAAAACTAAAACATAATAAAATATTTAATGTGATATTAACGATGCTGTTCAGAAAGTCGGGTAGTGCAATATGTAACAAAAAAGAACTTGGATTCGTCTTTTATGCCCTGCTTGTGCTGTTATTCCTCTCTCTAGGCCTACACAAGCGTCTCTAAAGCCAGTCTCGGTTTAGCCGATCACAAAGAGCTCGGTAAAATGATGAACACCATCATCTTCCACACAAAGATGGTGGACTCTCTGGTGGAGATGCTTGTGGAGACATCAGACCTGTCTATTTTCTGGTGAGACACTCATGTGAAACTCTGGTAAGTCCTGTGCGTAATTCAGACATAAGTTTAAATATGTATATTTTCCTTTTCTCTCTGTTCTTGTGTGTAGCTTCTACAGCCGTGCATTTGAGAAGATGTTTCAGCAGTGCTTGGAGCTTCCCTCCCAGAGCCGCCACTCAGTCTGTTTCCCTCTGCTTTGTACACACTTCATGTCCTGTACACATGAGCTCTGTCCCGAGGAGGTAAATACACACATGCATACAAAAACCCAGTTTGTGTGATATTCTTTTTAATTTTACATAATGGGGCCTGTAGATGGGGAGATGAGGACATTTGAAAGTTTCCCAAGAATAGATAACTGTGGGTTGAACGGAAGGTACAGAGGAAGGGGGATAGATGGGGAGATGTAATGAAGGGAAATGCATAGAGGTCAGTAAATCAACCGAGACACATTTTCTTCTTTTTAAATGTAAACGAGGACATAATCAACACGTGTTGCTGCCCTTCAAATAGGATCTCCTAATGGCCAATTCTGTGTATGTTTGATGGTGTCAGTTGGTCAAAATGTCAGCAAATGTTACAAAAATGTGCCCATTTGGTCAACTTTTAGTGAATTTTCCAAATATAAAAATGTGGAGTCTTTGACTTCCCAGTTTTAATCCAATTTCACACTCAGATGATTTAATGTTTAAAAATTAAAGGGGAAAAAGGAAAAACCTGGAAGAACAAGAAACTTTTCATGTGAAAAAACTCACATTACAGTTCAAGGATGTTCAGCCAATCGAGTGTGGCTTTAATCAATGCTGGTTGGAAGTGAAAAGCAAAATTTGACTCAGTATAGGCATAAACTGAAGGACACTGATAAACACACTTGTTATTGGAACCAGCAGACAGTTGGGCTTTCTTTTTTTATACCCATCTAAAATGCATCTAAACAGGCACCCCGCAGTAACTGTTTTGGTCTTTTTGGAACAGATTCTACAAAATTCAATACAATTTTTATCATTGACTGACAGCCGCTTCCCCCTCTGAGCCTGGGCATCAGGCGTGATATGTGTGATGATTATGCTGTTTTTGTGATTTCACTTTGGGTCTTTTTGTCTCTTCCTACTCTCCTCCTCAGCGTCACCACATAGGGGATCGAAGCCTGTCGTTGTGCAACATGTTTTTGGACGAAATGGCCAAACAGGCCAGAAACCTGATCACCGACATCTGCACCGAGCAGTGTACGCTCAGTGACCAGGTAGGAACACAAACCCTACTGTTTACAGGGACAGTTTGACATTTCTAGCTTGAATACAAATGCTACAAATTACTGATCAGACTGACAGTGATACAGGTTAACCACCTGCGTCAGCCAACCCCTCCAACACCCTCTGTTTGAACGCTGGTTAGATGCTGACAGACTTTATTGAGAATAAAATCAATCTGATAAACTGACCAGTTCATCTGGTTTAATCTATACTTAAACTACTGTCAGGGTTTCCACTGGGAACAAAACAGCAGGACTACAGTTATGCAGACTTCCACACAAGAGGAGAAATACATACGGGAGTTTATTTCCTTCTTCCAGTATGAAAAAAATACTTTATTTCAAGTAGAGCTGGGCGATATAAGATTTTTTCATATCACGATATGTTTTTTTCATTTCAGGCGATAACGATATATATCACGATATCAGCCAAATAACTATATTTGTAAGATTTAAATGTGCCGTTGCTCACAAGTAAAATGTGAAATAATCAGCAGCTTGTTTTGATTTAAATATTTATTTCCCATAATAAGTTCAACAGGGTAGATGTACTTAAGGAACATGAGACTTTTTCAGATAAATAAAGGCAAATATTGCAAACTACACAAAAGGCAGCCGCTAAAGCGTTTAAGTTTCAAAATAGAACAAGCGAAACAGACTAAATTGTCAATTCCACTTAGAAACAAAATATTAATTCTAAAAATAAATCTTAGTTTGTTTTACAGAAGAACAGACAAAATTGACTTTGACTAACTTTTGTCAATATCAAATAAACTAAGAACTAAAAGGAAATTCTCAATCTCTCCTTGTTGTATAGCTGAGCTTTTCAAACTGTTTTAACAGTTACTTTAGTCTGACAAAAGCCGAATGACGAATTAGCGCTTCCAGTCAGAGATTGAGCATGCACCGCTTTATTGTATTTCCAGACTTGCTTTCGGCACAATTTACAGTGCGCACTACTCTGTTTTTTGTCAGACTTGAAATAGCCAAAATACCTTCACACTACGAACTTCTCTGGCTCTTCCGTTCGACAATCTCTCCGGCATTGGAACCATCATCTGTTTTCTCTTCTTCAATCACGCTCTCGGTTGATTTTTCTCTAGTCGGCACACTCATTTCCTCCATTACCCGGGCGGCACGGCGGCTGTCTGCTTCCCAAACAAATACACATGTGCGGCTTGGCACTTGTGCTGTACATAACAAGTCACGTGACGTGACGCTGCGGCTGTGATTGGTTCGGCTCTGCGCTACTTAATTTGAATTAGCTGTTCTTTTCTTCTTTTTTTCTTTTTTTTTTTTTTTTAAGAGGACAAGCGAGATGAGGCCTATCGCAATAGTTTAACTTTTCTATCGAGAAAAAGTTATTTTGCAATACATATCGTTATCGTTCTATCGCTCAGCTCTAATTTCAAGGTAGAATCAGGCTTTGTAAAATATTTTGCCACATGTAATTGCTACATGTTGATTCAGTTGTAAATGATCCCTTTTTTGGGCATTAAGAAATTAATTGCTGGCTTATTAATGTAGAAACAATAATACATGGTATTGATAATTTTGCTATTATGCAAGTTTGACCCAGTACTGAAATCGATTCTCAGATCGACCAACATTTTGTCATCAATACCCAGAGCATAAAATGATGTTTGTCCATATAAATATTTAGTCATTTGCTGGAGCTTGTTGTTGTTAAAAGCTCCTTAAACATGTCTGTCAGTCTCCTGGTTTAACTGCCTAAGAAAGATGTCTTCATGAGATGTTGAAGACATGAGATGTCTTCATGAGATGTTGAAGACATGAGATGTCTTCATGAGATGTTGAAGACATGAGATGTCTTCATGAGATGTTGAAGACATGAGATGTCTTCATGAGATGTTGAAGACATGAGATGTCTTCATGAGATGTTGAAGACATGAGATGTCTTCATGAGATGTTGAAGACATGAGATGTCTTCATGAGATGTTGAAGACATGAGATGTCTTCATGAGATGTTGAAGACATGAGATGTCTTCAACATCTCATGTTGAAGACAAGACATCTCATGTCTTCAACATCTCATGTTGAAGACAAGACATCTCATGTCTTCAACATCTCATGTTGAAGACAAGACATCTCATGTCTTCAACATCTCATGTTGAAGACAAGACATCTCATGTCTTCAACATCTCATGTTGAAGACAAGACATCTCATGTCTTCAACATCTCATGAAGACAAGACATCTCATGTCTTCAACATCTCATGAAGACATGAGATGTCTTCAACATCTCATGTTGAAGACAAGACAAGACATCTCATGTTGAAGACATCTTTCTTAGATGTTGATGTTGAATGTTAGATGTCTTCAACATGAGATGTTGAAGACATCTCATGTTGAAGACATCTCATGTTGAAGACATGAGATGTCTTCAACATCTCATGAATGTTGACAGAAAGACAGATGGTGCTGTCTTTCTCCTGAAGACAGAGAAATATACCTCATTTATCCCAAAAGTTCAAAAAATCCACAACCTTACTTAAATAAAATACAATAGCTAAAAAAAATGAGAGCAAGGCAAAACAAAATCAATCAATAAGTTAAAACATAATCAATAGAAAAGATTTCAGTTAAATGAGGAAAAAGGAGCTTAATAAGTAAATTTTTTAATAAATTGTAAAAATCATAATATAAAACAATAACGATTCTTTAAACAAGTAAAAAGGTCTCATGTAAATCTGAAGAGCCCTTTAAAACCAAATGTCAGTGGCTTAATAATTGTAGTTAAATGTTGTACCTTTTTATTTTTACCTTAGCTGCTTCCCAAGCACTGCGCAAAAACCATCAGCCAAGCTGTGAACAAGAAGAGCAAGAAGGCGACGGGGAAGAAAGGCGAGCCGGAGAGGGAGAAACCAGGCGTGGAGAGCATGAGGAAGAACAGACTGCTGGTCACCAAGTTAGTAGAAAAAGAGGGAACGTGACGATCTGAATGTTTTTGAAAGATCTGCAGAGCCACAGTCTGCCTCTGTCTGTTCTCAGGCTCAGCTTATTCTTCATGCTTCTTTTAAAAACTCATTACTGTTGAGTGTGTTTTAATTATAGTGATCTGTAATTGTTTATAGATTAATAAGTATTCATCTTTGCTCATGCAGTAAAAATGAAAATGGTAATATTTAGCTGTTTCTTTCTCCTATAAATAGTTGAAATGTTATTTTTTTAACACATCAAATCTGGCTGGTATTGTTTTGAACCCTCCACCGTGTTGTTATCACCGTTTCCCAGACGTGTCAGTGCTTTCTAATTAAGTTTTTATATTTTCACCTACGTATATCTATACTGCCTTCATTTTAAGTCTCATAGTTTTGCTCTCTTTTATTGGTTTTATTGGTATTGTTGCTTGTTTTCCGTGCACAGATCAGGTTTTAATCATATCTGTTGTTTATGTGTCTCCTCCCGCCCCCCCAGTCTGGATAAACTCCACACCGCCTTATCTGAACTCTGCTTCTCCATCAACTACGTTCCCAACCTGATTGTGTGGGAGCACACTTTCACACCGAGGGAGTACCTCACCTCGCACCTGGAGATCCGATTTACCAAGTAAATAAGCACGCACGCATGCTTTCATAGTGAAGGTGTATAATTACAAATACATTTTGTCCAATTTAGAGTTGCATCTGTCGACCTCGCAGCCCAGCTAACGCTGCTCTTCACCACCTCTGTGTTAATTAAATACTACACGTACCGCTTTCAGTGAATAGGAAAAAGTACAAATTACTACCTCATCATGAGATGACAGTAGTTATTAAGCAGTGCACAGTCCAGAGCAGTTATTTAAAAGCAGATTAATTGAGCAGTTTAGGTGTAAACAGTTTTGGTGTTTCAGAATGAAAAGTTAAGGGATTGCAGCTTTATGATCGTTAAAATTAAGGTAATTAAAGTAAGTTGTGCAACTTTGTGAGGTTTAAAAGTGCTCTTACTAAATGTACTTTAACTTAGGCATGTCTTATTGACCTCTGATCGTGTCCAGGTCCATAGTGGGGATGACCATGTACAACCAGGCTACTCAGGAGATAGCCAAGCCCAGCGAGCTGCTGACGAGCGTCCGAGCATACATGACCGTGCTGCAGTCCATAGAGAACTACGTCACCATCGACATCACACGAGTTTTCAACAACGTCCTCCTGCAGCAGACGCAGCACCTGGACAGCCACGGAGAGCCCACCATCACCAGTTTATACACAAACTGGTGCGTTGATTTTTAGCACTTCTCCAAAAACATTGTTAATAAAATACCAAAAAAATGACACAACAAAGGAAGCAGAGGTGTAATTTGAGGAGGAAATAAACAACAAACAACGCAAATAACTGACTAGACTTTTCTCAGTAGATTCAGATGATTGTTTTGTTTTTTAATCAGAGCATTTTCTATTCTCCTCGCATCCAGCTCCATGTCTTTATTCTTGGGCTCTACTACAGTAGCTTTTTTTCGGGGCCTTAATTCAGCCTCTCTGTTTACCTTCTGTCTGAAACGAACAGTTTTGAGTGCACCCTACCTTAACTCCAACTTTCTTCTGAAAAGTTAGTTTAGTTAGTTTAACATTTAATTTATTATAACATTTAGGAAGATGCACTATTTGACTGGAGGACCTAATAAGCACATCCACACCAGTGGAGGGGAAAATCCTGAACCCAAAACAAGCAGAAAACCAAATAAAAATTGAATGGTTTGCAAACTCAGTGGCTACAGTTTTACTTATTTATTATACCCGACAGACCTTAATGGAGCTCAGCTTGTTTTTCTTTTGAGGACCAAGCATGTAACCTATACTGAGACGGCATCCTGTGTGTGTTTGTAGGTACTTGGAAACGTTGCTCCGCCAGGTCAGTAACGGACACATCGCCTACTTCCCCGCCATGAAGGCTTTCGTCAACCTGCCCACTGAGAACGAACTAACTTTCAATGCTGAAGAATACTCTGATATCTCTGGTACGATCACTCAAAAGATTGTTTACGCATACAAACACACTTTGTGCATGAAAATGTTAGTAACTTGGTATTTATGACGACAAACAATAAATCAGCTATAGAAGAGAAACCTTAATGTGGGGTTTTGTGTGTTAATATAAGTTTAGAGTTTAGCCATCTTGTTTTTTTTTCTGTTCCTCGTCTTTTTTTCTGCTGAAAGTTTATTGAAAGTGTTTATTTTTTGCTTTTTCCGCAGAGATGCGTTCCCTGTCGGAGCTCTTGGGCCCGTATGGTATGAAGTTTCTTAGTGAGAGCCTGATGTGGCACATCTCATCTCAGGTTGCTGAGCTGAAGGTATAAACATGTCCTCAATCATAAAGATATACTCACATATTTAATAATAATAATATAAACTGTTATACCAAGTTGTACAGGTGATATTATTAGTCAAAGAGTTTTATTCAGACGAGTGATTTCTTTTTCCTTACCTCTGATTCTTCCTTTTTTTAAAATATAGCATTCAGAAAACTGATTCATATATTTGTAATCTTTTGTGAGAAGTCAGAGCAGTGTGCCTGGCCTTATTGGGGATATCCCTTCTTCCTTACATCAGAAAGAGCCAAAACTAGGGAAACAAATTGGTTGATATTGAGTGTTTAGTGTAGTCTGACGTAGGGCTGCACGATTTTTTGGCTTAGAATTGAGATCACGATTCTCTCATGATTTTCTTTTCCAGTATAAATATTTATTGCACTTATTAACTGCACATCAACTTCGTAACAGTTGAGACTGAACATAAAAACAATAAATAAACATAAAAACAACAAATGTCTCACGTTTTGTCGTTGCCGCAAAATGTTGTACTGCTTGAAATTGCGTCTCCACCGTTGCTCGACACTGCGTGTATAGAGCAGGTAGAGCAACAATAGAAAAATAGTTGCGGGACGGCACTGTGTAGCGTTTGTCTAGGGTGTTGATCATTTTCCTAAATCCCTCGTTTTGCACTGTGTTGATGGAGCCATATCTTTGGTCAGGTGATAAGTAATAGCCTCCGTAATTTCTTTGTGCCTGCGGGAGTTCGACGTGTATAGGGAAGCGCTGTATAAGGTTCCTGTTATTGATGTTTGGGTGGCTGACCGGGACGGATTTTCTCCTGTCACTTTCTTGTCATCCCTGACGTGCTCTCCGTTGTTTTTTCCCTGCTAATTTTAGCAGCCAGCTTCTGTATCACGTGGTATAAGGCTCCGCCCTTGTCATTTGTTGAGCAGGAAGAGTGAGCGCTTGTTTTCATGCAGATTACATCCCGGATCAAAATGCGGTACAATCGTCGTCTCGTTTTTTTAAAAAAAAAATTTAATCGTTGTCATTTGGAAATGAGATCGCACATAAGTATGAATCGAGATCGCGATTTTCTAACGATTAATCGTGCAGCCCTAGTCTGACGCCTTCCGTGGTTCCATTCATAACGAGGCTTTTTTTTTCTTTTTTAAAAATGTTGACAAAATGTTCTTACATATATTTGTGTTTTGTTTATTTGCGTTTCTCTGTAGAAACTGGTGGTAGAAAACATGGAGGTGTTGACCCAGATGAGGACGAGCTTCGACAAACCAGACCACATGGCTGCGCTCTTCAAGAAACTCACCTGTAATTACTAACACTAACGCTAATACTTGTGCTTACACTTACTTGGCACAGATCTTTGCAGCTACAGTTGCATCATGGTGCCAAACAATAAGTGATTATCCAAACACTTATGCCACTTTTTGTGTGTGTGATATTTAGCTGTTTACAATCAGCAGCCTTGGCTTGTTTCATGTCAGTGTCTCAGTGTCAGTCTCTTGTTTGAGATTCGTTTACATCTGTGTTAAACTTGCCATCGTATTGAAAGTGGTCGGTTAGAAATGACTTCAAGTTAGTACACTTGAAGTACAAATTGATACACCTCCTTGCAAGTTTATTTTTGTGACTGGTGAACTCCTGAATTAACACTGATCACTATGACCGCTGCTGTAATCCACTCACTCGCTGTGTTTTCTGTCTTTGTAGCTGTGGACAGCGTTTTGAAGAGAATGACCATCATTGGGGTCATTTTGTCCTTCCGCTCGCTCGCTCAGGAGGCTCTGAGAGACGTAAGGCACACATAATCATATACCACTTTGAGGTGATAGATACTGGCAACTTGTGTCAATCAAGGTTATTATAATTAACTAAAACTAAAGCTGGATGTGTAAAAAAAATTAATTAACTCAAACAATTTTGTGAACGTAAATAGAATAAAATGAAAATGTAAAGGAAAGTTTTACTATTTACGATACTGTGACACACCGTGGGTCAGCTGCTTTTGAAAAATTTGTTTTTATTATAGAATAGAATTAGAATAGAATAGAATTCAACTTTATTGTCATTGCACGGGTACAGGGCAACAAAATGCACTTTGCATCCATCCAGAAGTGCTTTAGTGATATAGATATATTACAATATATATTAGCAATAATATAGATATGTAAGTATATTACAGAAATGGGTCTATTATGGTATGTTATTATAAAACCTGTACTAATTTTCTCTGAGACATTCAGAGTAATAGCATGCAGTAATAATTAAAAAGACTAAGATGAACGCTGAAACTAACAAGAACTAAACCGAAATAAGAAAATCCACCCTGGAAACTAACTGAAGCTAAACTTAATTTAAAACAAAAAGTCAAAACTAAAACTAGAAAATACAAAACTATAATAATATGCATTTCTTTATTCAGCTTTGGGGCATATTCATAGCATTAAAATACAGTCATTTAAAAATGTTTTCATTTAGAAAGGTACAGTAGATGGTGAAGGCATTTTAATATTGAACCTCGTCATCTTTTATACTGTAAATGGCCAAAATCAGTCTTACTAGACTGTCTCATCGACAATCACAATAGCTCGCATTATGTCCCTGTCAGGTTAGAGCTGAGTTATTATGAATACATCAAATATGAATTAAACCTGGCTCTGATTCCAGCTACAGTCCTTAAGGAAAATTGACTCCCATCTTGTCTTTTTAACGATAAATATGATGGTTTATACTTACAGGCTTTCATGTTCTTTGGTCCTCTGGATTTAACAATTTAGAAGTTGGAGTTGGACTCAAAGTTTGTTAAATCTGCTTTCTGGACCAAGTTCCAGAACTGGATTAACAGACCTAAGCCTTCTAAGACTGACATTTAGCTAGTTTCCGGAAACGCTGCTTATTACCATAGAACCAAGTCCGCCAGAGCTTATATTATATTTTTACATGCTGTGGAGCCATTTTTGGGAGCATTTCAACCATTATAACCCAGATTTTAATAATATGTATGCATTAAGTGCATAGTAATTACATAAATTGCAAAAAAGTGCAATAAACTACAAAAAAATTGAAAATCGTTTTTGTTTTTTTAACATATATTTCTAGTTAGAGAAATTTAAGAGGCTTATCCCTCAAAACTGTAAATACAAAAATGTTGCACAAAATAGTTTCCCACCACAGGAAATTTATTTTGAGTGTCTTCATAGTTTTATTTTTGAAATACACCAATTTCTATACACTGCAGGAAAAACGAAAATAAATATTATAGTGCAAATTTGCAAAAAAGCAGCATATGCATCAAAATAAACTATTTCTAGCAGTGCAATATGAGTCCTAAGCATCCCAGAAACGACACAGAAAGTCATAAAGTCAAAGATAACTTTTAAAAACACCAGTATAGGCTCATGAGGCCTTGATGGTAAAAAACTACATTTCCGCGAAAATGATGTCACTTCCGGTTTCGGGCAGGTCATGGCGGACATGCGATAGTTCATGCTGATGGACATAGGAAGTGTTATGAACAGCTGATCAGATCAGCAAAGCGTGTTTCTGGAATATTATGTTTTTGTTGCTGCAAGTGCTTTTTATGCAATATTTGCAAAGCTATATGTGGAAGGAAACTGTGACCGAGGACAAGCTGATGGCATAAGATGTAAGTACAACTCCTCCGGTTTCATATGCAAAAAAATTATTGCGCTAGCTCACGTGGTTGCAGAGCTACCGGGATTTAAAAATAGTTACGCAAAACGGAGCGTGCCCGCTCTGACCGGTTTTAAAGGGTTAAAAATGAATGGATAAAAATATCAATATCAATATGAAATCACAGATTAAATTAAGACATTCAGTGTAAGTGTTGAGGTACACGTTTATTGGCCCTTGCTCATTCAGTCTGAGATTTCCTGATAGTGGCTGCTGAAAAGCACAGCTATAAGCACAGTCTGTGTCGGTTTTGCTTTTTCCAGGTTTTGTCCTGTCACATTCCTTTCCTGGTCAGCTCAGTGGAGGATTTCAAGGACCACATTCCCCGAGAGACGGACATGAAGGTAAAACACACTGACGGGCTCGTCGAGGCAGATACGCTTCCGGATGTCCCGCTCTTTGCGTTCACGTGGATGTTTTGTCCGTTTCCAGGTGGCCATGAACGTTTACGAGCTGTCCTCAGCAGCAGGTTTACCCTGTGAGATCGACCCGGCTCTGGTGGTGGCTCTGTCCTCTCAAAAGAGCGGTGAGTCGCAAAAACACGGTCACACACGAACACCATCCAGGAGCCACACAATTCATCTGTATGACCATCACGATGTTTGTCTGCAGAGAACATCAGCCCAGAGGAGGAGTATAAGATCGCCTGTCTGCTGATGGTCTTTGTGGCAGTTTCGTTGCCAACACTTGCCAGCAACGTGATGTCGCAGTACAGCCCAGCCATCGAAGGTAGGACACCATGCTTAAGAAGATCTAGTTAAAGTGACTCTCACACAGATTTTATGTTTGCAGTATGAAGTGCAATAAAGAGAAGGCACGAAACTTCAAAGACTCAAGTGGCAGTTCATCCTAAAATCACATTTCTATATTTTCCTGTGGCCTGCAGTGCTGTGTCTCCATCTAGACTGTTTTGGTGTGAGTCAGCCAGCTCTGTAGATATTATAAACAGAGATGTCTGCTTTCTCTTGATTCTAATAGAAAGAAACGCTTCTTCCATTTTGGTATTTAAGGTGCCAAAAAGTTCATTTGGAAAAACTCAGCATTAATGTCTCTTTCCACAAATTGTGACCCAGTTACTCGGAAAGAACACGCCAACCTTGCTGCGAGCATTTTCATGCAGGGACTACTTTCTGTCTTGCAAACTATGTCTGTCGTGCGCCAGTGACAGCGAGACAGGATGTAAAATTAATGGCATCCCCCCCCCTCAAGCTGAGCGGTAATGATAGCTCGCTGCTTGCTTCATTTATATGGAGGATGTAGACAGTGGAAAGAAAACGTGTAAATGGCTCATTTTTCTTCTTGTTGTTGTTTGAGAACCACAAAGGAAGTGCCACCTAGTAGACTGATTTTTAAAACCACTACAGGCCAGAGGTGAAGAGGAGAGTGCAGGCAGGGTGGAGTTGGCAGCCTCCCTCAAGATGCTCAGATTTGTTTGGTTGGGAGTGACCAGAACGGACATGACTAGAAATGAGTGTATCGGAGAGACGGCACAAGTGGAGCTGTTTGAAGACAAAGTTAGAGTATGGCGTTATTTTTGTGCCACTATTCTGAGCGCACATAAAAAAAAATTGAGCGCACTTGAAAAAAAATTTGCAGGTGCAAGTGTTGCATTTATTTTGAGCGAAGAAAAGCTAAATTTGAGTGAACAAAATTCATTGCTGCGTGCAAAAAATGTATTTCCATGTTTGCTATTATCCACACACACAATATCAGCCCCTCTCGCTCAGTTTTTGCATTTGCGCTCGCTCGCAATGTGTTGCTTTCGCTCTCAACATTTCTGCCTGTGCGCGCTCAACTCTTTCTGTACACCGTTATATTTGTGCCACAAAACCAGCCAATCACAGATCTGGATGCAAAAAAAATCTGATTGGCTGTTTCGGTCTCCAACCAGCTCGAAATGACGAAACGCAATATCCTATTGTGCTATTGTGTGTGTGTATGGATAATAGCAAACAATGAAATACATTTTTTGCACGCAGCAATGAATTTTGTTCACTCAAATTTAGCTTTTCTTCGCTCAAAACAAATTTCTCCTCAAAATGCAACACTTGCACCTGCTAATTTTTTTTACGTGCGCTCAATTTTTTTTTTACGTGTGCTCAGAATAGTGGCACAAAAATAACGCCATATTAGAGAGGTAGGATGAGATGGTTTGGATAGTGGAGTTGAATATGGAGCTGCCAGACAGGAAGGAGAAGAAAAGACCGCTGAGAAG
Source organism: Neolamprologus multifasciatus (assembly GCF_963576455.1). Classification (NCBI taxonomy): domain Eukaryota; kingdom Metazoa; phylum Chordata; class Actinopteri; order Cichliformes; family Cichlidae; genus Neolamprologus; species Neolamprologus multifasciatus. The sequence continues at coordinate 30,009,786 of NC_140451.1, forward strand.
ATTCATGTAGTGGTTGGCGAGACAGAAGAGCATGCTAGACACTAGAGTCGAGAGGAAAAACATGTACATCTGATTACTGGGTTAAAAACAGTGACATGACGGTGATGCCTTCAGGTCAGGTGTCAAATAATGAGTCCCGGAGGCCAGAAGCCAGTCGGGTCCACTGAAACTGTATTTTCAAAAGTTTTCCAGCTTTTTCTGTTGGTAAACATTGATCTTCCCCACTGCCATTCACACTACATGAAATACTTATGTAATAGATTAATAATTAAGTGAGAGAAAAGTTTCTGTTTTCCAGTATCTCCACATTTTTAATGCTGAACACTCAGTTTTCTTATATTAGGATATGTCAGGGATTAAATGTTTAGTTGAATGCGTTTCCACCAACAGAAAGGGGAGTTTCACTGGTTCAGCCCACTTAAGATCAGAGTGGGGCATTTGTGCTTTAGGCTTTAGGTTTCTTTGTTTGTTTACCTACATTATAAATCTTTGTCACGTTCACTTTTGCTGTTAGCCTAACAAGCAGCAGTTACCTGTCATACGTGCGTTCTGCTGCACTCCAGGTGTGTTGTTTTAAAAAGTGTTCGACTTAATGACTTGACTTTGGTTTGAGGCCAGCTGAGACTCTATGGGTGGAAAAATTCTGGAGTAATTGTTGTGACTCAAATGATTACGGAACAAATTATAATACATGATGCACTTAAGTATATTTGTCATACAAATTGATTCCTCTCCATCATTTCGCCCTCCATTTCCTGCTCTAATATTCATTAATAAAGGGGCTAATAAGCCCGTCCTGTGACTCACTGCTGGGGAAAAAAATTCCACTTTGTAGGAAACAAAATTTACCACGTTCAACGCGCGAGACTGTTTCTGCATGCAAATGACGTCGACCTCGTGCCCCAAGATTGATTTATGTGTGTTCATTAGAGCCATATTATCATCTTCATTATGTGTACTTTTTAAATAATTAATCGTTTTAAATGTCTGTTTAGCCCATGTGACCCGTGTTTGTTTTTATTTATTTGCTTGAAAGATTTATTCAGTTATACAGACTTGATATTTAGATCCACGGAGGGGCATCGCTGCAGATACATGAGGCCTTTTGATGAGGTATCGAAGAGAGTTATAACTCAAGGTCGCGAATTATCAAGACAGCGCCACTTAACAACCTTGAAATGAAAGGCGCCATTGTTAATAAGGGACATTTGAAAAGGATAATGAGTTGTAATGGGCTCCACCATTGTTAGTATGCAGACGGTGTCCCGACGAGTGATTGGTTTTGCCGCGAGCGGGTCTTAACGCGTCGCACCGGTGCAGCCACGCTAACCGTTCTCTAACCTTACGATTACACGCGCATTTTATATTCATGTGCTTGTCATCCGTGTCACATGCGATACAGAAATGAAGCCCAGGATTGACAGATCCATGTTTTATAAGTGAAATTTCCTCTGCTGTGAAAGTCACATGTGAGAAATTAAACCCGAGTCAATAATCTCTCATTCTTCAGCTAATCGTGTGTGTTTGCTGCCCCCTACAGGCCACTGTAACAACATCCACTGCCTGGCCAAAGCAATCAACCAGATCGCTGCTGCTCTCTTCACCATCCACAAGGGAAGCATAGAGGACCGCCTCAAAGAGTTCCTGGCTGTAAGACACTGCATTTTTGTTACTCTTAGAGAACTTTACATTATAACTGGGGTTTCTCTAGTGTAGCACTGCGCTGTGACGGCAGCTCTGCAGGGCATCATGTCTGCATTCTGACGTAGAAGATACGCAGAATAATTAGATTCATTTAAACTTATCGGGGAGATAAAATCTCTCATCATAATGTCAACATCAAACACGCGAGGTAACAAATTAAAGGAAAAACCTACAACTGAGGTATCCGGTGACTATTATATGGCTTGGAGCCGTTATCCGGGTCCCCTTTCGAAGTTATCCTGATCAGCTCTGTCCTTTGATGAAACCTTTTTTATCCTAAAGGGAATGGTCTCTTTGAGGATGACAGTGTCCCAAACCTTGGGTCGTGGACTCACTGAATGGTTTGATGTGTATGAAAATTATGTGATGTAAGCAATGACCTTCGTAGTCTTTAGATCTGAGTCCAGCTGAACATCTATGTGAGCTTTTTGGTCGTCAACCGCATCAAAATACCAAATATCTTTCAGACAAATGAGTTTCAGCAACTTACAGAATCGATTTCAAGGAGAACTGAAGGGCTTATGGAAGAAACTGTTGTCCCTAGAAGACTTTGTATTGTGGCTCATTATTACCAACAGTCTGTGTTATAAGAAGTACAGAGTAGTAGGGGTGGGGGAAAAAATGGATACTGTGTAGTATGGTGATATTTTGTTTGCTAATAATGTATCGATACAGGGACAGCAGAAATCGATATTTTGTTACAAAAAAAGGTTTTTGTGCTCTGACTTCAGAGCATGTTGATCCTTTTTCTGAGCAAGAATCCTGACATTCCTTCACTGTCCAAATGTGTTTAACTTTTTTTTATGGCAGCAATAAACATGACAGTTTACTTATTTTAATTTAAGACATGTTTTATTTTAATTAAGTTTAAAACTTTTTTATTTAATGTAAAATTATATTTTGTTTTAATTTACTTTCAAATTCTTCAGTTGCTGAAGGGGCTGCATAGTTTTCATAAACTGCATAGTTCAGAATAGCTATAATTGTACCAGATGGTTGATTCAGTTAAGTTGGACTAGACTGTAATACAAACCGTTCAGTTTGTCAACAATCAAACTGAAATGAGAGAAAGACTGAGTGTGAGACTTTGATATTAGAGAAAATGAATATTGATAAAGTTTACCTTTATGTACAGAATCTGAATATCGCAAAATATTTTTAAAAATTGCAATAATATCGTATCGTGCGTTAAGTATCGTGATAATATCGTATCGTGGGATGTATGGTGATTCCCACCTCTACAGAGTAGACAAGCAGTCATGAAGTGCTTACATGTCTTTGAAGCTCCAGTAATTATGCAGTTAAGTCAGATTTTCTTTGATAAATTTGGAAATGGTGTGTAATTTCCCAATTTTTGTCAAGAAATTCTAACGTTTAGTTAAAACTGATACGAAAACAAAACCGAAGCTTGACTCGAGAGACTCTTAACATCAGTCTGTAACATGTTTCTGTGTAGCTGGCCTCATCCAGCCTGCTGAAGATCGGTCAGGAAACGGACAAGATGACGACGCGTAACAGAGAATCTGTCTACCTGCTGCTGGACATGGTAAGAAAACTACGTACAGGAGACTTTATCTGTCGAGACTTGTTCCTTTTTTAAAAGTAAAACATCCTAAAAATCAACTATCAAAGCTATATCAGGATGTGAAAAAAAAATGGATTCAAGTTGAAGTGCAGAACTATTTTTAACATTCAAGTTTACTTCTGAGTATTACCGTATATTTCCAATCGTCTAAGAGCTGTTCTGCATTTCGTTTCTGCTTCAGATTGTGCAGGAGTCTCCCTTCCTCACCATGGACCTGCTGGAGTCCTGTTTCCCTTACGTCCTGTTGCGAAACGCCTACCACGCCGTCTACAAACAGAGCATCAGCGCTAATGCATAGACACACACACAGACACTAACCACACAAAGGCATACCTTATACTCTGCTATTGAATGGGGGTACAAACAAAACAAATACACACTACCAGACTACACTAAATCCAAACTAAACACACTAATCTATGCCTACAAAGCCTCAGCGTGTTCGGACAAAAAAAGCAACACTGTCGGCATTTAACACTAAACAAGTAGCATTTAAAACAAATCCACTCAAAATATAAGAAGAGCGTACGAAACACAAGCGCTCGAATTAAAAAGAGGGAAAAAAAACACAACATATGAACAGAAACACACGAGCTGGATGAAGTTGGGGGATCAGTGTCTTTATTTTAATCGTACCGTTTCCATGATGTTGCCAGGGACCACGACCATAGCAACACAAAAAATACATAATGTTTGGTTGGTATAAAAGAACAAAAGTATAAATATATAGTATATATATATAGTTGACACTAAAATATTTTTTTTCTCCTTTGTTTGTTTTTTTTGTTTGTTTTTTTAATTTTGCAATGAAAGTTTTGAGAACTTTAGTGGCCAGCTGATAACTACTATGTGGTGATGGATTTTTTGGATGCTTACTTTGAGAATGCAAATGATTCTGATGTTTTTGTGGGGTTTATTATTATTCTTATTATATTTCTTTTATGGATGCGGGGTGAGGATTCCTGTGTTGATACTGAAAGACACGTTGCTCGTTAATCTGAGTTTACACACGCGTACAGATACACAATCCCGAGCAGATCTACGGTTCCAAACACTAATCTTCAACCATTTCCTAGCAAACAAACAAACACACGCACACGCACATATTCAGACACACTTGTATAACATGGTGATGTTTTCTTTCTTTTTTTTCTAGCTAGTCGTAACATGAACATTTTGTGGGTAAAGATATAATATCTGTATTCTACTTTGATGTGAAGCTGTCTGTTTTTAATGTTTATGTTTTGTTACTTTTATGACGACGACAATGACGATTTGCCAAATGTGTTGACACTAAACAAAAGAAAAGTGTGTATCAGGGCTTGGAAGGATTGGAGTGTTGACAAGTGGTGAGAAATGCCATTTTTTGGGCGTTTTCAGTGTTTGACGCCAGCTCTGCGGCAGCTCTGTTAAACTCTTACAGTGGGAACAAGCAAAAGAAAACACTTGCAAGTATTCCCCTCAGCTCCCCTGACTTACGCTGCAGTAGGTGCTACATGTTGTCTGCGGTAGAGTAAAACTACAAAATAACCCCTAATCAGAACGAGTCCACTCGTGGCTCCTGGAAAGGAGCTTCGTTGTTCTTTTGAAGCCCTACTGAAGCAGCTGGGGGAAGCACGCCTTACTCAAAGGCACCTTAGCAGCAGCTGACGATAGCTGACCATCTATAGTCCAGTTATATAACTGTTTAACTTCAATACTAAGGTCATTTTAACCACCTAACACTAATAAAAAAAACATAAGATGAACTGGAGCTGCAATAAGAATATAAAAACAAACAATTATTATTCACCCTCAGTGCCGCTTTCACTGGATTTGCAAATTCTGGTCGAAGGGGCATCCACCAATGACTCTTACATATTTGCGACGGTTGTGTGGGACCTTAAAGGACAGATGGACAACTTTTACAAAGTGCAGTCTGATTTTTATTTTCTTCCTCAATCAGAGCACAGCAGGGGCTACGTAATGAGACACAAACCTTACTCTCCTTAAGTTAGCCCTTTGCTAGTGTAATACTAACCCCAGGGCTCTGTCTGAAGGTTCATTCTGCATACTACTCATGACTTTTAACCACTGCTGGAGTTATTCTGCAAGTGGCTGCAAAGTGAAGTCATATTTACAGAATGTAGCAGGAACACAGAAAAAAAATGTTCAAAAAGGTGAGTCGGTAGTTTGCATTATGAGCTTGTAAGGACAGATCCGTGGACACATTCTGCCATTTGATGTGGAATGGTTGCTGTTTTACTTTATAACTTTTTTTTTTCTTCTTTTTTTTGTGTTTCTGATTCCAACTTGTAACTTAAAATGACATGAATAAAATAAACTTTAGGGCTGTGTCAGACCTGAACTCTGTGTGTGCCACTACCTGCGATGAATGAGGTAAAAACCGGTAAGTATGAACACACAAGGGTAATTCACAGTCAGGTGACAAGTTAGACTTTAACCAATCTACTCAGGACTCCTGCAATGATCTACAAGTAAACAGCTGTTACAAAAAATCAATAATAAGATGTTTCTTTTTGTTACTTTGTGTTATTTTATTCAATTATTCAAGATTTTATGGCATTCCTAACAAAACTACTTTGGTAGCCTTGCAGTGTCATAGAAAAGCCACCAGGGGGCATCCAAGATGAAGACAAAAAGTATACAGTAAATTCCTGGTGGCTGAGGGTGTAGCATATATGTTGTCAAATTTGACAAGTTATTGCAGTTATTTATAAGTGATGCCGATCACGTACGCAGAAGAACAACATATGGTAATAAAAAACATAACTCATCTTCAAAGTAATCCATTATAATAATAATACGTGATACATTTAGTAATTCCTCATCAAATCCAGTTTATTTGAAGAAAAACAAAAGTAGATGTAGACAAATGTATCATGATGCAGAATTGCAGCAAATTAAAGTGGCAGTTTCCAGTGCTTGGATGCAGATTTTTGAAACCATTCGGTGAGTAAAATGATGAGAAGCTATAATAAGTTGACATTTCTAATGTCAGCAACAAACTGCTGGAATCAAATCTCAAGAACACTTTTAAAATTAAATGCAACACAACAGAACTTTTACGTGTGCAGTTTAATAAGACACAAAAAGAAGGGGGAGGGACAATGAGCTTTGCACCTGAGTGTAGCCAGTAATATTTGTGCTTTTCCAGTTAGATGACAGAATGTTTGAAGGATGTCTTATAAAGCTTTAGGGTCAACCCGACAATCAATGCAACCTTCGATCAAAATACTGCAATAAATATTGCAGCATTTTGTGTGTTTAAGATATGCTTTGCCAACAAGCTGCAATCTCACGGTGAACATTTTGAAAACTTCTGGTGGGAAATGTATACAAATCAAAATTAATACATGTATAAATACATATTTGATCCTCCTAATCATGTAGAAGAGAAGTTGGATGATAACATTTTTGCTTTATTTTCATTTATTCTATATTTTTGAAATTTGCCAACTAGATCCCATCTTATATCTAGTTGCTATCCAATGTAGCTAATGTAATCTAGGTACAATTAAATGTAGATTCATTTCCTCCTTGATATTTAAAAACTTTAAAATGATATAAAATGTATAAACAGACAATTGTATAAACAATTTTCCTTCATATATTAAGACAAGCTTGAGATGATAATGTTCAGTTTCCCACCAGAAGCATTTAAAAGTCATCTGGGACAGTTTAAGGTTCTTTTTTTAATCAATTCTGTTTAAGGAAAAAACATATTTCTGCCCTTATTTATGAACTAAATCTGAGCTCATTTTAATTGTTATGTACTTGGGTGTTAGTTGTGGTCAGGTGACTGTCAGCTGGGCTGTTCCCCTTTTGTTTAAAGTGAAGGAGGAGATGCTGGTTGAACATGTTTCTTTACCTACTGTGATTAAAACCTTAACTGAGCTTTCTATAACCTCCACGCAGGTCAGCTTTCCCAACAAGCCCGGACATGCACGGTAGGTGCTTGACTTAGATGGAGATGGATGTTTGAATCCGTCTTGGGGTTTGTCCAGAATATCCACAAATAAATTTGGCTGCCTGTTCAGTGCTGAGGTTTCTCTGCTGGACTAGTCGTCCTGAGCGCTGCCTTCCTCCTCTTCCTCTGGCACAGAGCTTTCCAGCTTACCTGCACAGACACACGCGACAAATGTACCAAAGTCTGCTGAGTGAATTCCAGTTTCTACTGTATTCGAATGATTCTCATAGACCTTGAAGGTGTATGCATTTAATTACCTACGCAATGAAAAGAAACCATTACATGATCATAATATTGTCATATTAACTTGAGTGTAGCACTTCAATCTTTGTAAAAGCTTTCTGTCGTGTTGTCAAAACACTAGAGAAGCTCGTGTTTTGACAAAACAAGAGAAGCTTTATATAATTAATACTTAATGAACGACAGCTTTACAATATTATTGTCTTTGGCTTCTGACTACTGAAATACATTCATGTTCTGTAGCACAAATGACTCAGAAACATATTTAAAAATGGTAACTGGCCTGTATTTATATAGCGCCTTACTAGTCCCTAAGGACCCCAAAGCGCTTTACACAACCAGTCATCCACCCATTCACACACACATTCACACACTGGTGATGGCAGCTACATTGTAGCCACAGCCACCCTGGGGCACACTGACAGAGGCGAGGCTGCCAGACACTGGCGCCCCGGGCCCTCTGACCACCACCAGTAGGCAACGGGTGAAATGTCTTGCCCAAGGACACAACGACCGAGACTGTCCGAGCCGGGGCTCGAACCGGCAACCTTCCGATTAATTCAATTCAATTCAATTCAATTTTATTTATATAGCGCCAAATCACAACAAATGTCGCCTCAAGGCGCTTCATAGATACAGAGAAAAGCCCAACAATCATATGACCCCCTATGAGCAAGCACTTTGGCGACAGTGGGAAGGAAAAACTCCCTTTTAACAGGAAGAAACCTCCGGCAGAACCAGGCTCAGGGAGGGGCGGCCATCTGCTGCGACCGGTTGGGGTGAGAGAAGGAAGACAGGATAAAGACATGCTGTGGAAGAGAGACAGAGATTAATAACAGATACGATTCAATACAGAGAGGTCTGTTAATACATAGTGAGTGAGAAAGGTGACTGGAAAGGAAAAACTCAATGCATCATGGGAATCCCCCGGCAGCCTACATCTATTGCAGCATAACTAAGGGAGGATTCAGGGTCACCTGGTCCAGCCCTAACTATATGCTTTAGCAAAAAGGAAAGTTTTAAGCCTAATCTTAAAAGTAGAGATAGTGTCTGTCTCCTGAATCCAAACTGGAAGCTGGTTCCACAGAAGAGGGGCCTGAAAACTGAAGGCTCTGCCTCCCATTCTACTTTTAAATACTCTAGGAACAACAAGTAGGCCTGCAGAGCGAGAGCGAAGTGCTCTAATAGGGTGATATGGTACTACAAGGTCATTAAGATAAGATGGGGCCTGATTATTTAAGACCTTGTATGTGAGGAGCAGGATTTTGAATTCAATTCTGGCAAGACGAACTCCCAACTCTTGATCCACGATCTCCCTTAGTGGATCAAAAAGGCAAAGATGTCCAAGTATTTACTGATATTTACTTGTATTTTCTGTTTAAACTATTTTTTCATGCCTGTTATGCAGTTATTCCTCAGCCCTGTAAGCTCCCACCCGACTCCTCCATGAGCTGCATGAGAGTTTAGGTTTGATGGGCAGCATCCAACTTTTAGTTTTCTAGCAGTTAGAAGTCATTAAAGGAGAACACTGTACTACACTGGAAAATGAGAGGTAAACATCCAAACACAACTACAGCCTTATCGTATCAGACGGTAAATGCGTGTAGCTCATACGTGTAGCTTCTTTACAATCTTTCCTCCTTTGTTGCATAATGAACAGTAACAGCATCATGGACGTGTGAAGCAAGCCTTTAATTGTGATATTAGAAACTGAAATCAGAGTAAGAGTTCAGTCAGACTTTTATGTTTATTTCTTAGCATTTTTACTCTTCTCTCCTTTTAAAATATTTTTTTCTCAAATCAATAGAATAATAATATAAATTAATTCTTGTTACTCTTATCAAGGCAGTGGTTTAAATGACACTGAGCCAGCTGTAAGGTCACATGTCTGACTTTTATTTTGAACTGTAAATCAACCAAGATAAACTTTGAGAAACGTTGGTCAGCTGATGGTTATTCAGAGTTGAAATGTTTGCCCAGAACAGGAAGAGACCTCTGGAAGAATCAGGAGGGGCAGCTGTCAGCTGCAGCTGGAAGGTGAGGAGACAGAGCGGGAAAGAGAAGCACGGAGAGAAGACCAAACCCAAACTACAGGTGAGAGCAGGAAAGATAATGACACTGCAATTATGGCTTATAATGAAACACCCTGCTGTCAAGGCAGAATCTGAAATAGTTATTTGTGTTCACGGACATGAATTGTCAGCACAAGTTTGTAGATAATGTGTTGGGTTTCCGTAGTAATCAGAAACATCTGTGACACGTACTTTTTCTAGATAAAGCTTTGCAACAGTAACCAAGAAACCAGGTTTTAAAAACGTGACAGACACTGTGGTCAGCGCCTCCAAAAAAGTCAACACATTTTAAAAAAGGGTCTTACAATGATACAAAAATCTGTTTGTAAACTCCTCCTACATGATCTGTCACACAGGTACATCTTCCACCTCATATGATGACATCATCATGCTTCCCAAAATTACACATTTGTAGCTCGTGCTCCTATAACACCTTCTAAAAGCATATTATGATTTTAATTGCATGACTGTAACATGCACTTATATCAACAAGCCTTTTATATACACAATACATCGTGACGTTAACTATTTGACTACTTCACAATCTGCCTAGCAACCACCTAACGATGGACTGTGTATTAATAACACAAATGAAGTGTGAAAATCTGAGATGTGTGTGCAGCATTGGGCTGCTTTTGTGAGAGGTGAAGTGATTTGTTCCACCATCAACCTTTCCGAACACCAAATGGGAATTCTTAGATTTTTAAAAGTGGAAAATGTGAATTTTGCCATTATGTCCATGAATCAGAAGTGCAAGGAAAGAGTTAACCCGGTGAGATCACAGTAATTGATGGAGACTTTCGAGTTTTTCTCCTAATTCTCATTAACTGGAGGACAAAAAATTTAAATAATGAACACACAAAAGTATTTGGTAGCGCTTGCTGATCCCATACAGTTATCATAGTCCTCCTTAGTGTTCCCGTTTATAAATACAGATTTGTTTATCCATCTGTTACTGTTACACCGTGTAAAGGCATCACTGCTAATAATAATCATAACCATTGTCATAATGATATATCTGTACTAGGGGTGCAATGATACACAAAATTCACGGTTTGGTTCGGTTTGATACTTTTTCGATACAAAAAAAAATGTTCATGCCTTTTTAATTTGTCATTTATTAAAATTATAAATATATATTTTAAGTCAAAAGTACAGTTTTTAAATTTATTGTTGCTGAAACAACAAGGGGATAAAATAATTAATCTATCTGATCGAGAAATCACTCATCTTTGGAAAAGAGAGTTTATTACAGAGAAATGGCTCTCTCCAAAATAAAAGCTATACTATACGCTTCTTCTGGGCTATATTCTCAGCAGCATATTAAACATATCAGGTCCCCATAAGGAGAATCATGTGCTAACGGCTGTCTAAATGACTCGGGTAAAGTTTGTAGCATGCGTGCTTGTTGTTTTTGTCTGCTTCCACTTGTCTTTGCACTAGGATGATGTCGGAGTAAATGTGCAGTCATATTCGTTGTGTTCCCACTAGTGCTGTCAGCGTTAATCTGAAATGACGTTAACCGCACAACACGGCAAATCTCCGTTAACGAGCTACTGCAGATCGCCCCGTGCGTGGGGCTGGACAGCGTCAACACGTTAATGAGCTAACTGCGCTAACGCACTAGTTCTCACCAATGTAATTGAGCATTGCGTGGCACAACTGTTTTACTTTTGTCCATGATGAGCTTACCTTCAGGGTCATACGTCACATGAAAACCAAAATAGTTCCAAACGCCAAATCTGAATGGGGGTGGGGGAGGTTCAATTTGCCATGTTACAAGGAGAGCTTAACTTCTCTGCTAGCTTGCCCTGCGCTCAGTGAATCTGCGTTCGACTACTCCGCCTAGGCTGCACTGTCGAGCGCAGATCCACTGAGCGCTCAACACAGACAGCATCGTCAGAAGGAAAGTTGATAAAATAAATTAAAAATTTTGTATTGTTCATACATATGCGTACGGAACCGAAAGCACTGTATCGAACGGTTCAATATCAATACTAGTATTGTTGCACCCCTAATCTGTACTTATAATACTGTATAATTCTTAATAGTGTGACATTATTATAAGATGCTAAGTATTTATATATAAAAAGTCCTTTTTTTCTCTTGTTTTTTTTCCATCCATGAGTCAAAATGTCAGGTTTTCTGGAAATTTTAACTCAGTTTTGCATTATGAAGGCAGTTTTAAGCTGCCTAACCTGAACTTTTGCCACTTTTGGCAGTTTTAAGCAGGATTCAAAGATAAACCAGATAACGATGCATTTAACCACCTGTGATAGTAAAGCCACTTCTTCTCACAGCACATCCTGTCTGTGGATTGTTTTTATTTCCCCCCTCTCGCGGCCTTGGGATTTAAAAACACCAGGACTCGTGCTGCATAAACCAAGCACTCCTTTACAACTCATGTTAATGCAGTGATGTGCAGATGCTGATCTCCAGATAGCCACGTCGCTGCGGATATAAATGCTTTAATCTCTTAATGGTTGTCTCAGTCTGCTCTGCTCTATCCCACATGGCTTCATGTTTAAAGGAGGAATAGGACATAGGACAGGATAAACAACATGACTCAACATGAAGCCAAACCCCAAATGCAAAAATGTTTCAGCCTAAACGTATGTTTTTTTTAAACGGCTTTGAGAAAGTAGGACAAAGACGTTCTTGAATATAATCTTTATTTTTACAGCCAAAGTTTTTAAAGTTGGTACATCCAGCTAAAATCTTTTGTGTGCATGTGTGTGCGCATGAAAGCGCATGAGAGCTGCTACCAAATCAAATCATACTGCATATAGGTGTAGCATAAGAGTGAAGCAGAGTGTTAATAGGATGTGATGAACACCAGTGAGAAAGATGAAGGGGAAAGTCGGTTACTGAGAGACGAGGAGATGAAAGGCGGCTATCGGGAGACAGAGTCCGGACTGGACACTTCCTTTTTGTGGTCACATGACAAATCTGAGAAATGGGAAGAGAAGAGGAAGGATGGAAGAAGGCAGAAGAGTGGAATATCATGCAAAGCCACAGGAAGATAAGAGAGGGAGACACAGGAGTTGTGCTGTTAGTAGTCTCTTCTCAACAAATTTCAAATCACAGACTGTTAGTATGGAAATGTGAGCATGCAGTGAAGGTTAGAGTTTGTGCATCAGTGGTTATTTTAGAGAAATAGCAGATTTTGGACACTCAGGATTCGAGTAAAAGCAGCAGCTGTTTACAGTCGCAGTTCTTCCTTTCTAATAGACTAAGCTAAGAAAAATATCTGCTGCTTTAGCTGCTCGATGTTCAGCTTTCCTCACCAGCTCGTATCTGACTTTCTGTTTGCTGTGCGTTGCTGGGAGGTGGTTTTCTCAGGACTAGGCTGCGGTGGCTGATAAGAGCAGGCAGCTGAGAGACTAGAGCTTAATTTATAGCACTGCATTGAATCTTTGCTGTGGTGATCGATGTCGTTTGAATTTATACGCTGGTGTGTCTGCATAACTCTGCTGTCAGGAGTAAAACTCCGCTAATAAATCCTGAACAACAGTTAATTTCATGGCTATACAGGAAGGAGAGAAGACTTAAAGCTGAGTGCAAACACAACTTTCAAATGTTTTTGCACTGGATAACTGCGAGCTCGTTTATTATTTTAATGAGCAAACTCGATGCAACTACGTCCCGTTACAGTTTGTTTTATGGAAATACTGTCCTTGGGCTAATCAGTAAACTGTTTGCACTGCATCTATGCACTCATTATCGTCTATCCAAGGTTCAGTTTCAGTGTACTTTAGTGCACAGTACTGTAAATGTTTTTCTCCAACACTGTAATATTCCTCATAGTGGATCCTGTGGCCTTTCTGCTGGGACAGGTAATCTCTCCAGCTATACCTGAGTCTTCTCTCCAAGGCAGGAGGCGCCACTCTTATTAAAAAAAGGCACTTCGACGTTCTGCTTTCAGCATGAATCCCCCCCCCCCCCCCCCCTCTTATAACGATGCTGTCTGTGGCCCCTGGAGGATCTCCTGAGGATAATGGGTCATGCTTGCTCAGAAGATAATAACCCCCTTCAGCCTGACCTTGGAGGGGAGCTTGCTCACAAGTGTCTGGCCAGGCCTGAATACATGGGTCCTAATTTAGAAAGGAAAATAACATGGATCTGCTGGCCTGTAGGTCCATACTTATTATTATATTCAATGCAGTACTATGATATAGTTTCTGTGTATGCAAGCATAGCTAGATCTGCACGGGTTCAAGTGACACAACTTTCTTCATTAGATCCATGGACTCAAAGGACCAGCAGGGCTGTGCATTGATCCTACACACAACTTTGCAGACCTTCGTCTACATGCTATAGCCCTGTAGTGTCACCGGTGTTGGCCAAATGTTTGTGCTGTTTAATATCCCTACACCTGAAGGTACAAAAGTCATAACAAACGATTACTTTGTAGTGAAGTGAGCGTTAAAAACAGTGGAAAGTGTTCAGGTTAGCAATTTAAATAGCATCGTCACTGATGGGCTATTTAATGTTAGGTCTTTTAGAGGACTGCACAAGCATGTCTGCAAAAGGTCTGCAAAAGGTAATACCGTGCATAAATGCAAATATAATTTTGTTTCTTGTTATTTTATTTTATGACACTTTATCTGCAGTACTTGCATGCAACTTAATCTGGCTTTTGCTGCTGGCAACTTCACAATATCATAATTTAGTCTTGAAATGAACATGTGTGTGTGTGTGTGTGTGTGTAAGGCCAACTGTTTACTCCAAAAAGTCAGATTATGGCATGAGAACTGTGTTTTGGGTTTCAATTTTACTCTGCCAACATTTAGTTGGCATGGACGTCACTAAACTAGCTGACCTTGAAGTCAAAGTAAGTCATTATTGTGTTACAACTAGACAAAAGTGATTGGTTTTGGGTTTTTTTGGAGTACACTGCTGACCAGTTGGTGTTATGTATGTCCAGCTAAAGATATTTTACCCCCTGAACTGTTGCTCTCTGCCACTCCTCTCTCTTGATTGGCTAACAGCAGACTCGCCTCATTCCCATTGGCTTCCTCTGGCCCATTGTGATTACCCCACATTGCGGTAACATAGAGCTCTGCTGTGACTGGGCTGAGCTCGCTGTCTGTCTCACAGAGCCCTGCCTCCAGAAGGTGTTGCTCCACCCCCAGCTGAAGCTCTGAGGAGAGAAGAGCACCTCTAGTGGAGATACACTTCAACTACAGGCACATCACTTTAGCGCAGAAACGGCTCAAGATAGCAAAAGTAAAAAGGAATTTGTAGAATGAAAATGAAAGGGACCAAATTAGAAGATCAAAAAGTTAAACTGAAGGAGAGCAAAACTATGGAGCCCCGCAGGGGACATGGGAGAAAAAAAAAATTAAGACGGACTTTTGTGAGATCTCGCAAAAGTTTTGCGAGATCCCGAGTTTGTTTTGCGAGATCTCGCAAAATTTTTTGCTTCTAGTAACATCAAAGTTAAACCAGAGGAATATGTATCACTTGTAGAAGAAGTCTGTGAAGGTTCTCAGTCATCCAGTTGAATGTAGTCTAAGGAGCTTGGAAACAAAAGCATCTGGACCTTTTTAGGTTTCTTGAAGATGTTTAACCTCTCATCCGAGAAGCTTCTCTAGTTCTAAGAGCAATTGGTAGAGAGTCATCTGCATCTAAAGGACTAAGGTCACTCTTTCGAGGATGTTCACATTTTGGACAGAGAAGAGAGATGGTTTGAAAGAGGAGTGAAAGAAGCATCTATGTCCACTGTGAGCGACCATCTTTGAACAGAGGCGGTGGTTTACGACACCAACTGTCTGCCATCTATAATCCAGTTTTGAGATCCCTTCCCAGATGCCTTAAAGCCAAATCACATCCTGGGCTTTTTGACCTCAGGAAGTCACATGACAGGGTGGGGCTAGATTCCACAGTGGGTTCATCCGAAACCCTGGCTGATTGTGACCCACACCCATTTTCACACCTTGGCTCATGTGATTAGGTAGAGGATCAATAGGGGGTCCATGACCCTCCTGGGAACACTCGCATAGGTCTTAAAATCTGGGACTCTCCACCAATTGCTCTCAGATTTGAAGAAGCTTCTCGGGTGAGAGGTAAAAAGTCTTCAAGAAACCTAAAAAATCCATACGCTTTTTCTTTTCAAGCTCCTTAAACTATCACTTGTAGATTTTTAGCAGTTGCTGATTTACTGTAAATGTTTAGGCTCTTAAGGAAGAACTTTTGTATTTTATAAGTTTGTCAAATATAATACTGAATCACACACAGATCAAGGTTAATATAGTTGGAACTAAACTTAAAAACTCAAAAGTGTATTAATAATAATAACAATAATAATAATGAACCCTGAGAAAGTGAAGACTAAAACTATTAAATACTATAATGTGTATTTTAAAATGATAAAAATTGTTTATTGTTTGAATTAAGGTTTTTGTTTTGTCAACAGTGTGAGCCTGATGAGGCTTTGATGAAATATAATATTTAAAAAAAAAAAAAGTACGACAGTGAGAGAAAATATGAAACACCGCGCTGGGACATTAGATTTATAAATAAAAGTTTTTTCCTTATCCAACAAAATGTAAATGCTTGCTATGGATTTAGTGCATAGGCAGCTACTCAAGAGACTATTAGCCACACACACACACACACACACACACACACACTCTCCCTCTTTCACTTAGTCTTACATACACACTCCCTCAGCTGGGATCAATAAAAGAAAAGCTTTTACAGTCTCCACTTCCTGGAATCAAGTCAGTGCTGCACTCTCTGCACAGACTTATATGTGCTGTGTTCTTTTTCTTTCCTCTTTATAATTTCCCCCTTAAAACACAAACCTTTTTCTGCGTCCTCGCAGAGTTGTCCGTGCTCCCCCGATATAAAAAAATCACCAGTGTGTTTTTTCCTTCTTTTTTCTCAATCAGCCTCTCCTGTTCTGCAGCAGTTGCATCACTTCCTCTGATTCCTGCTTTCCATGTAGAATCTCTATAACAGTTTCATCAATTATTCAGCTCCAGCGACGATAACAAAATGACAAAAACTGCTACAGGAAAGTCTAAGGCTAAAAGACATCTGACGGGTGCTTTTTGCATCGTTTTGCTGGCGACAGCTGAGACGCTGCCTGAGTTGACAAATGAATCTGTTCAAACAATTAAGTCCCTGCAAATCCATGCTTCGGATCAAAGTCTTCATCAGACCATTATTCACAGCCGATTAGGCCTAGAGTACAGCATTTCTATGAACTATATTTGACATAAGTGGTTATTAATCCATCCATACTTTAAAGAGGACCTCTTCTGCTCAGTTCCACCTTCATAATTTTGTAATCTTGGACTCTAGAATTCCCCGATTAACAGTTCAGAATCATTTATATTCACGTTATGCTGGGGCCCTTACTTCATCGTCTTCTGTCTGAACCAGGTTGTTTTGCCTTTCTTTGCTTTTAAAGCCACCCTTCCTCTAGATTTTGTCATTGGCTTCTCCTCATAAGTAGTAGTTTGAACGCCCAGAGCTGTGTCCATCTTCCTGAGGACATGTGCTCTCATCCAGAACCAAGACTAGAAAAAGCTGTCTGAAAACGAGCCCTCAGAGGTTTCTTCTTTTTTAAAAAACATTTGCCTGATTCCCTTTAATATAAACACCCACCGCTGTGGCAGGATATATATATATATATGAGTGATAATAAAGGAAAAAAGACGAGCTATTAGAAGTAACCCTGACTATCTTCTCTCTGTCACGCTGCCAGCTGGAAATCAGATCACAGGCTGGGAAAAACAGGGCCAGAGGCTAAAGAACAAACAAGGCCAAAACTCAGACTAAAGAAAGGAAATCTTAAGAACAACAAATATGTGAAGCAAAACAAACAGAGCTTCCATCTTAAAGGCAGAACATACAGATACCACGAAACTTAAGAGAGGAGGGAAGAGACTAGTGTGTACACAGCTGCAAGCAATGACATCGCAGACATTAGAGGATATCGTATCGAAATTTTGTAGAAAATAAAATCAATAGACTGAATGAAAATACACGCATAAGGACAAGTTTGTAGCTTTTATTCTGACTATAAATGATGTGTTAGTTATTGAATTTAGCTGGTTGGATAACATTTTCTAACAACATGCTGATTGTCGGCTCGGTCTCGCTCACATCAGACTGATTTTGATGATGCCAAACAGATACAATAGAGAGTCTGTTGCTAATTATCCAGAACTTTAAGCTCGTCTGAGTCAAAGATGTGTAATTGATTTATAAAAAAACATCAACAGTAGATGCTTTTATTTCTGTTTCTGTGCCTTTTCATAGACTACAAAGACAAACGCTGTCGCAGCTCCTTAAACATGTAGAATCTTTACTTTTCTATCAGTGATGCTACATGTTTTTCATTATTGTTTTAATGCACATTCTGGCGTCTTTGTTGTTTCTGGTGCATCTCGTTGGTGTTTTAATTATAGGAAAATGTGGCTTTTAAAACAACAGATAGCATTTGGGCTTGTGATGCACCACATAAATCCTCATAATCCTCTCCTCGAGGGAAAATTGAGCTTTTATGCTTTTTATAGACATTGTAGATGTTTGTTTTTTGTTTTTTTGTTTTGTTTTTTAATTAAATGGAGACAAAGCTGGAACCAGCTGTGCATTTACCTTTCATGGAGGGTGGGGCATAGGTGCTCTGCTTCCTCTGAGAGGACTCTGACGCCTGCAGAGCAAAAGAAAATAAAATCATCGTTTTGACAAAAGTTCAAAATGAAAATTCTCCTCTAACCGTCAAATGACTGAGTGGAGTCCAAACATATCTATTTATCGGCAGTTGTGAATCTTTAATCATAAAAATCTTCCAATTACTGTTTTTAATTCGATAATCAATACATTATTTTTTGCAGTGAACCATGGCTAACAGTCAAATGTTTTTAGAAGGATGAAAAAAACACCTTGACTATAATCACTTCATTGTAATGGGTGGTTGCTTCCAGTTCATCTACACTATGATGTTAAATTGATGGTTGGATACAGTAATACAAAATCAAAATTAGATTGTCTAATTTTCATAGTTAGTATTTTTAAATTCTTTTTTTCATAAAATAACTGAAACCCTTAAAGATATTTTGCATTTCTGTCATAGACGACACTGATTACAGTCATTTTACAGTCACATTTTTTGCCTTCCAAATCACTCCGGGTACTTTACTGTTCACTTATATTGCCATATTTAGAATACTGTGTGGAAATCTGGGGAAATACATACAAAACTTCACTTCAACCACTATGTAAAACTCAGAAAAAAGCAATCAGGATTATTACTAAAGCAGGATTTAGAGACCATAACTAACATCATGTTCTTGAAATGAAAAATTCTGAAGTTTATGGATCTTATAAAATATAAAACTGCAAAAATTATGTACAAAGCCAGATACAATATGTTACCAGGAAATGTACAGAGGATGTTTTTTGACAGAGAAGGGGACTATGAATTGAGGGGAAAATTAAATCTGAAGACTCTTAAAGCACAGACAAAGGTTAAAACCTTTTGTGTTACTAGTTTTACTGTGGACTTACAGCAATGTTCAAGCATTAGTCAGTTTATAAAGATGTTTCGAAAACTGATTTTGGAAGAATATGAAACTGATAAAGTTGATCACCCATTGTATATATAACTATGCTAAATTGTATCTAAATTATATCTATCACTGTAGCTATGTTTATACATGTTCTCCTTGTTTATTGTGTGGGGTAAGTGATGATGGGAATTAGGTGAATAGTGGGATTCAATAGAATGTTGAGCATGGGGTAGGGATTAATAAGTATGTTATACTTCTTCCTACTCCATTTCAGACCTAATAGTTGTCATTTCATGTCATTTAGACTCTGTTTTATTTTATTTATTTTATTTTTTTGTTTTATCTTAGCACATATGTGTGTGTATTTACATATATATTCATATTTGTAAATGCAAGTACGTGTACTTGTGTATATATTGTTTTTTTTTCTGTATATGTCTGAAATAAATAAAGATACAATACAATGTGAAAAACAAATGTAACTTGAGGTTGTTTTGCATTACTTTATCCGTCGCTAACATTGTGGAGGTCTTTTTTTATTTTTATTTTGCTTATACAGAGAAGATTATTATTATTTTCATCTGACAAATGTTTACCTGTTGCTGAGTTTCTCTTTTCCCTGTATCTGTGTGCATTTACAACTATATATACAAACCTGTGAGTCTCCGCTGGCATTGTTCTGATCTCCAGCATCTGCAGGAGAGATAAAACAACAGAAAGTGAGCTTTAGCCTTAAATCCATTTGCCATAACCTCACCTCTTTCTTTTGATTCTTTGCTTTCTTATTAACAGGTTTCCAGCTCAGTAGTGTGAATGCTGGCATTAACAGTTCTCATGGGGGGGCGGGGTCTGCCAGCTAGTTCACACCACATAGGTAATGGGTAGCGGGTTTTTAGTAATTTGGCTTCCTCTGTGGCCTGAAGCCATGCTGCGATCCACTTCAAAAACAGCACAGCTGCAGTTTGTACGCTTCCCAGTGCAACATGTACTGGTGCTGATCGTGTTAATCAGTATTGATCGCCCTTACAGACATGGAGGGATTATGAGAGAATAGGCCCCTGGTCATGTAAAAAGCCCCTCACCCAGTATGCATGCAGTAACAATACACCCACACGGGAGGAGGTGCAAAGGTGCAAAACTATTCAGTTTTGAGTCTCTGGTGTTGTTTCTTCACCATCTGCTCGGATCTTTTTCTATTATTTCTGCACCTATTGGCTGTCAGATTTTTACTGTGGTCAAAACATGTCATTGCTATCTATAGAAAATTTTATCTGTAGAGAAATTAATTAGTTATTTTATTTAATTCTTTATTTTTGGCAAACACATAAAACTTAAATCACAAATTAACAAAAAGAACAGTTACTCTTATGATATTATTGATGAGTTCAAATATCAATAAGGTATAAATAATAAATTTTTAAGCATCATTTTTATTTGTCAATAATGGGATGTGTATTTTTTTATTGCTTTACATCTGTTTCTGTTGTGCATCTTGTTTTGCTTGATTTGCATCTCTTGGCAGTTTTTCATGTTATTCTTCCAACTTTTCTGCTTTTTGTATTTCTGTGTCTGCTTTGATTTAACAGCCATATCCCCACTCAAAGCACCAAAGGTTTTTAGTGCCAGGAACCTGTTACAAGAAGCTAAAAGGTTCCTATTCTGCTGTTTGCTTGTGTTTCCACTGCCCTTATAAAGGCTGAAAAGGTTTATTCTGCTAAAATAGTAATGACTGTTTCTACATGTGTGTTACATCTCAGCGGTCTCCATCTCTGTCCTCAGTCTGTGTCAGGGCTGCAGGTCTGTGTGCAATTTAGAAAATAACATTTTATTTCTCCGGGTGGCCACGACTGCTTACTCGTCCTCGTGCTCATTGAAACCACAGACTGTATACAAAATATGGATGTAGTATCCAGATCTTAAATTATGTTACAATGGCCACTGTGACAGATTTGGTATAAACACAGAAAGTGCAAAAGTAGCTTCTGGATCGCAGCGCTTTTAACCTGCATCCCTATTAATGACCAGTAGGGGGCGATTTCTCTATTTGCAAAAACAAGACTGGCTGTATAAAAGTCTGTGAGGAGACACAGTAGGGCTGCAATCGCCACTCGTAAAGTTCCTAAATTTTTATAAAATATTAGTGACTCTTCTGAAACTTGTGGGTTAAATAATTCTTCCAGAATTCCTTTTGACTCCGGTTCCTGTGTCGGAAATGCCCTGACTCCTCCCAGGTTCCTGAAAAGAGGCTTATTTCTGCCAATCTTGTGTTTACTTCTTCTATGGTCTGTTTAGAATCTCATTCTAGTCATTTCCCCCTTTTTGAAGTTTGCTTCTGTCTCGTTTTGCAGTCCTTTGGAGTCTTTTGGCTTTGTATCATTTTTTTAATTACTTGATTTACTCACTAACAAATATTAAAGAAACGCAACAGAGGTTTCTGGCACAACTTCACCTACTTTCATGGTGCACAGAGAAGAACATCTAAAAGACTCCAGTAACACTTGCAGAATAAAGAACAGCTTTATTGTTTGACCAGTGCATCACAGCTTGTAACCTGACCTCGATACGGTGCAGGAGTTGTAACAAGCACTGATTCTCAGATTCTCTGCAACGGGACTCCTCAGGGCCCTGCGCCCATGTTTCATCTGCAGGGGATTGATTATCGTATCTTAAACAAAGGAACAAGTGTCTTAACAGCTGCTTGACAAATGTCATCAGCTAAGAGATGAATATCTGCACCAAAACTTCTCAGTTTCTTTAGGCTGAAATTTTCATCGTTGAAAAATAAAACAGGTTATTAGCCCGGGATGTTTTTAATCTTTAGATTAATACACATTTAGAGAGTTGATGAGATTAAGTCAGCATGAACTACAATTTGCTGTGGAACTGATAACCTGAGATCTGTAACCAGTGTTGGGGAGTAACGGAATACATGTACCGCCGTTACGTATTTAAAATACAAAATATGAGTAACTGTATTCCGTTACAGTTACCGTTTAAAAAGGTGGTATTTAGAATACAGTTACTTTGTTGAAATAAATGGATTACACGGCGGTACTTCCCTGTTTCATATTGTGGCGGGTCAGGCCTGTTTGGGTTTTGTTTGACAGCTACGTTCCAGCTAATGTAATTGTAACCTACGCTGCTGGAGAGAGAAATAACATCGTGGACGAGACATAAAGTGAGCAAAAAACGTCCTAAATGCATTTAGAATTTATTTAGAACTACAAATTAAATTTCTTTTAGCAATTATTGTTTTTTGTAATGTCTTTCACGTCTTTTTTTTAGCGACTTTTTTTTTTAGAAAAAAAGTGTGTGTGGTTGAAAATCCTGCAGAGCCAAAGGTCTCTGTGCTCTCAGCTTACAAGTGGTGTTTGTCAGACCCCCTAGCGACTTTTTTTTTAGAAAAAAAGTCGCTAGGGGGTCTGAAAACTCGCTAATCCAAAAGTTGGCATCACTGCTACGTTCTGTTGTTCCAGGTGGCAGCGTTACGGTTGCCATGGTTACAGGGTGACGCGCTCTCTCTGCGTGCTTCCTGGGTGAGAGAGCGCCTGTTGTTGTTGTGCTAAGCTAATAGGCAGAATGCTACAGGTATAGCTCTAAAGAATGTAGCATCATAGGCAGTGTAGTCCGTGCTGCAGGGAGAATGGACTGGCATACACGTTATGTGTCTGTGAGCGAGGGAGGGAGAAAAAGGAAAAGTACGAGCTGTCATCGAGCAGAAACGGGAGCTGGAAGCATGTAAATATAATAATAACCACTGCAGCCAAGAAGAGAGCCTGACGAGCCCAGTTGTAAGTAAGCTATTAAGACTCGACTGTACACCGTGTTCGTGTTTTCCTCCAAAAACAATAAGTTCTGTTGGAGCAGCCTTTCAATGCCTCTCTCTGTCTCTCTCTAGCAAAGTTGACCCAGACAACAAAGTAAAGCTAGTTTTCAGCTACTAGCCCGACACAGAACCCACCGTATCAGCCAGAGGTCCCTTTACTACGGTTCGGAGCCGCGGACCTTCAGTAACAGTAATAAATCACAGCAATAGTACATTCATGTAGTTGTAAACAGCATGATAATATATTAAGTAATCCAAAGTATTCAGGATACGTTACTCTCATTGAGTAACGTAACGGAATACGTTACAGAATACATTTTGGGGCATGTATTCTGTATTCTGTAATGGAATACATTTTAAAAGTAACCTTCCCAACACTGACTGTAACAGATATTGGACTCATACACGTCCATTATTGGTTGTTGTCTTTTGGCAGCTGCTGCCAATAAGAAGAAATTCCAAACATACAAAATTAATACACCCAAAATAGATTGTGAGATTCAAAAACCTCAGCTCAGCGTGACTGTTTCAGATGACGTCCTACTATACTTGTGGGGACCAACAGTCACCTATGGGGACAAAATGCCGTCCTCACGAGTTCGAAGGCATTTTTGAGGCTCAAAATGTGGTTTTAGTGTCAGGGTTACAATTAGGTTATGGTTAGGCGTTCATTGTTGATAGTTAGGGTAAACAGCTAGGGAAAGCTTTATGTCGAAGAGATGTCCTCACTAAGATATGAAAACGTGTGTGTCTGTGTGTTTCAAAAACACCACTTGTAAGCTGAGAGCACAGAGACCTTTGGCTCTGGGGGATTTTCAACGTTAAAGATGTTCTTATGTAACAAGGCAAATTCACCCATTCACACACACATTCATACAAGCACAGAAGTGTTTTCTATCTAACATCGACACTCTGAATGCATCAGGAGTAACTCAGGGTCGGGTGCCTTGCGTAAGAACACTTTGGCTTGCAGACCACAGCCACAGTAATTTTTGGTTTTTTTTTTTTTAACTTAATATGAAAAATATCTGCCATCATTTCAAAGAGTAGAAAAATATTGAAACTAATTAGCAAATTTAGAACACTGGGTCTGCAGTTCCTGTCCCAGTGACCTTATTTGAAAGCATGTGGTTGCTTCTTGCTTTCACAGCTGCCAGCTGTTTCTCCTCCTACAGACCGGCGGGTGTACTGACTGAAAATTAGGAAGAACTACAAATTTAAAGTGGTTTTAGGTCATGATTTAGGTCAAAACAGGGCGACTGTGGCTCAGGGGGTTGGGAAGCGTAATCGGAAGGTCGCCGGTTCGATCCCTGGGCTCTCTGTCCTGGTCGTGGATGATCTGATATCGTTGTGTTGGTGTTGTTCCCAGATCATCATGAAAATGTTGTTCCAGGTTCAACATTGCAAGTGACCAATCACATTATTGTGACGTTATTCTTTTGCGCACCAACCCATTCGTGCATTTATGAAATTCCAATGTTGCAGGGACAATATCAATTCTGCTTAGCGTTTATTAAAGGGTTAGGGTCAGGGTTAGGGTCCGTTGATCGGCGGACAAAGGCGGTTTCTCGCAGCATAAGTACAGTTTTTTGTTTTACGCCGGTTTTTTCCAAAGTCGCAAAAGTATGACATCACAACATTCTGATTGGTCACTTGCAATGTTGATCCTGGAACAACCTTTAGTATGATGATCTGGGAACAACACCAAGACGACGATATCAGATCGTGCCCTGGTCGTTGTGTCCTTGGGCAAGACACTTCACCTACCGCCTACTGGTGTTGGGCAGAGGGGCCGATGGCGCGATATGGCAGCCTCACTTCTGTCAGTCTGCCCCAGGGCAGCTGTGGCTACAACCGTAGCTGCCTCCACCAGTGTGTGAATGCGAGAGTGAATGAATAGTGGCATTGTAAAGCGCTTTGGGTGCCTTGAAAAGTGCTATATAAATCCAATCCATTATTATTATTATAATTGGTTAATGGAAATGGTGAGATTAAAAAGAATATTCATGTTTATACCGCAGACGATAAAACATTTAGAATTATGTGCAGACTCTCTCAAGACTCTCACTGTTGCGTTTTGAGTGTCATTTGCTAGATAAAGAGGAAGGCGTGAAAAATAACCAAGGTTTAAAAATGAAAACAGTCCTTTCTTTAACGAAGACTTGAAAATCACGAGCTTTAGATTCTTTTTGTGCATAGCATAGCTAATCATGCACAGCAAGATCGAGATATTCTGTGAACTGATTTGTGGCTGCCCTCTGCTGAGAATATTTCTCTCTGTGTGTTGAAGATACTGTCTCGCTCTCTGGCTTTTTTTTTTTCCTTTTAAGCAACATTTTTGGGATTTTCTTACTTTAGAAATGGACAAAATGGCATCTTCAAACCACATCGGGCGCCTGCAGAGCTCAGTGCAGTTGTAATGGGACCAGCCTCAGAGCTGAGCTCAGAGAATGGAATCAGCGTGATTATTCAATCAGTCGGTTCCCGTGTAGAGGGATTTATAACAGCTTAGAGCACAAACACACACTCTGCAGGCATCCATCAGCCCGCTCTAAACGCTCAGATCACTTACCAAAAGTAATCTAATAAAGGTTCCATTACAGCTGCTGCTTTTCAGCAGCCCGTCTCCCACTTTACCTCTCAACCTTTCTCACTTCCTCTTTCCCCGTCTCACCTGTGCCAGGTTGTCTGTAGATCTGCAGAGTGGCAGGAGTTGGTCTTCTGCGGCGGATCTGAGGTAAACACACACACATTTTCATCATTAACCTTTGAAATCATTCGTTGGCTTTGGGAACACCAACTTCAGTCCATTGTCCAAATAAACCTTTATGAAAAATACCAGCTGGAACAAACTGTCCCGACTATCGCAGTGTAAAGAAACACAACGCTGTGCATCTGTGTAAACGTAACAGTGTACTCTTATTGGGTGAGGTTCATGGGTTTATGATCCCCAGTGCATATTAAAAATACAGTCTGCTACTTAAACTTTTATTACTTGATTCAAGGTTTAAAAGCACAACTTTTCCACAAACCACGCTGTGATAAACTGCCTGACTTAATATTTATTTTTCTACCTCATTCTTTGGAAGAGTGTAATATTGAGGACATTTCAAATCCAAATTTCTAATTTTTAAATGCAACTTGTAGTCTATATTCCCAAAGATTTAATGTGCAGACACTTTGGCAACAATCCCTAACCCTTACAGTGCATGTTTTCCTGACTCAGGACCAGCCTGTGGGTGTACAACTGCACATTGAAGTAAACACTATACAGTAAGGGCATTCAGACTGTAATCTTATATGACTAAAAAGATCACTTGATCACAGGGGGAAAAAAAGCATAATAATAATGATAGCCAGTAGTAAAAAAGGCACACTGTCATTCATTGTTTATTTGACAGGGAGAGGTTGGTGCGATGGTATCTCTTAAAACCATCTGTGAGATTTATCCGTGATTTTGTGGGAATGCTAACGCTTTCTGAGGCAGTCACTCCCCCAACATTAGATGCAGGGGGGGCCCTAATCAGTCACTGTTCATCACCAACTTCCTCAAACAGTCCATAAAGATGTCAGCAAAAAGCAAAGAGCAGCAACTCCCTGATATATGACGGTTAAGCTTGTTTGTAAAAGCAGCTTATGCTTCTTCCTCTTAGAGCCACTCAGGATCAGCTAAAGAAAAAATGTGCCTCTGCCAGGCTTCTCCACGTTTATTGAGGAAACGGTCAGTTAGTAAGAAGTATCCCATTTTACCATGACTGCCTTTGAACCAGAGTAACCCAGAAGAAAAGGTGGGCAAGATTTCCTGGGATTTCCGCCATCAGCTACTTGTAAAACAAACAAGGAAAAGCATTTCTGATTCCTGGAAGAGATGGGAGTAAATACACTATGTAAAAGTTTATGGAAGTAAAGTAAATAAGTCACTGTTAAATTATTTAAACGGTATTTCAGTGTGTATTTTTTTCACATCATTTATTCAAAGTCACATAAATCTCCTGCACTTAAACGCCTGACCAACAGATGTGAAAACAAAGCACTTAAAGGTGTCACATGCACTGCAGCTCAAACACGGCGTACATATTAAATACACATGCTGTCAGCCAGATACACAAACGGCCGTTTTCATAATGCCGACTTGCGCTCATGCTCTGCACCCACACACCGAAAAATTCCCGATAACACACGCAGGACATAAAAGCCCCATTCAGCTCTCACATGCACGAGCCAAACTCTTTGGCCCACACATGCTCGGATACACTCACATGTTCGGCGGCCTGTGGGTCAAGCTGTCCCTGCAGCGGAGGCACGGCGAACTGGATCTTCTTTGGACTGCTGGGCTCCATTATTACTGACTGAGAGATAGAAAGAAAGACAGAGGGAGAGAGAGAGAGTGGATGTGTGTGTGTGTTTGTGTGTCAAGGAGGGAGGGAATAGAGAGGGAGTGTGGGAGTGGTCTCCTCCTGGCCGATGTGGTCCATTATCACTAATTGACAGATGTGAAGAGCTAGAGAGAAAATGA
Organism: Neolamprologus multifasciatus; assembly: GCF_963576455.1. Classification (NCBI taxonomy): domain Eukaryota; kingdom Metazoa; phylum Chordata; class Actinopteri; order Cichliformes; family Cichlidae; genus Neolamprologus; species Neolamprologus multifasciatus. Next base: position 30,037,226 of record NC_140451.1, read on the forward strand.
GGAGGGGAAGAGCAGCCAAGTCGGTGCAGTGTTTTCCGAAACAACATCTGATATTTACCGAAATAGTAAATTTACTCAATTATTTCCAATCTCGTGATATTATTCTGTTCATAGAGTGCAGATGTGCCTGGCCTGATCTCACATGTTCACTTGAGCTGCTTCAATTTACAGCTTTCACTTCTCCACTAGAAGCCACATTTAGCCCCGGATCAATGCTATTTGAGGTCTGTTACGCTTGAAAGTTGTATGGCATTGATTTTATGATGGAAAAAGACCATGTGACCAACGATGGCAACAACAGGCCTCCATCGTAACTTTTTCTCAATTTAGCAACATGAGTAGGAATCTGCAGCCGTGCTCTGCTTAGGCATGGTGGAGGAAAATACTAGCACTGAGGTTTTGCAGGTATATCTATCATGGCCTAGAATGCTTGTATACAGATAGATGACAACTTAAAGGGAAAGCCTGAAACCTTTGACCCCTGCAGGGAGGATATCTGGTGAATCTGTTACGCTACATTTGGTTTGGGTGCTCTAGAGTGAAGGTTTGCTGCAAATCGATGCAAAGCTGCTCTGAGGGATCACATTTATTCCATAATGAAATATTTTTTGCCCTGATGGGAGTCGTCTCTTTCAGGATGACATCCATGGGAAACGAGGATGAGGATGAAAACGGTGTGAATCATCTGCCGTGACTTTCACAATCACCAGATCTCAGCGCAGCAGAACACCCGTGGGAGATTTTGGACCAATTTTATTTTAAACCATCGCTGAAACACAAAACGACGAGTTGTTCTTTATGCCTCCACAGAATTGATGCCAAGCTGCACTGAAGCTGTTCTGGTGCTACATGTTTATTTTATAAAGCTGCTACAATAATTATTCCGTTTATTTTGTCACCTGTCTGCATCTTTTCATTTAAAAACCAAGAAAAGAAAATCTTAATGAGATGCTAACGTTTTGCTGCAGAGTTTTGCCTCCAATGAAAGATTTCATTAGTTTGTGTAATTTTTAAATGGTGAAATATAAGAGGAAAATGCATGAGTTTAAATAATACATTTAATGTGTGGTGAAGTTATAGTTTTGGTGTTTGATTATAGAAGCACGTATAAAATCATTTTGTATGTACTGAGGGAAGTTAAGAGTAAAAAAAAAGGAAGAACGGGGATGAAGAAAAGTCATCCTCCCCTTTGGCTCTCTGCAGATCTGGAGCATTTACATGTTCTACCCCCAACTCCAAAAAAACGCCATCCTTTACCATCAATGACATCAGTGCATGTGTGTGCGTGTGCTGGCAGCCATAGTGGAAACAGTGTGTCCCAGTGGAGACATCTGGAAACTTGGTGGCTACTGTAGGTGGAACAAACCACACACGCATCATACAAAGAGCCTCTTGTTAGTTTTTTCATGCACTTGGAAGCCGTCCATTGCTGTTCTGTGAAGGTGAGACAGAAAAGGCTGTTGTGTTATCTGCAGCGTACAAGCACCTGCATTTTACCCTCGTAACAGTCGAGTTCCTCTGTGCGGGGCATGACGTGAGATCGTGGGTAACATGTTCTACCAGAATTGCTGTGAGTACTTGAGAGCATAATGGAATCATTAAGGCAAAAGGAAAGAAATGATCTTATCTTGGTCTTTTTAGCCATTTAAGCAATGCAGCATCCATCAGTCAACTCGTTTTGGTCCAAAGTAAAAAAACAACAAACTTTTAGATGATATTATCCACTGTAAAAATAATGATAATAATAATAATAATAAATATCCAAGATAGATGTAGAATAAAATAATCAAATATGCTAAAAACCCTCAGTCTCACTCTCACCCACAAAACACCATACACATTACAAAACCTTTGGTAACCACACAAACCCAAATAATGTAGATATAGAGTAGTGGTAGGACTACATGCCTTTAGAGCCAGAGTCTTAAGTTCGAGTCCCAGTATATCCAGTAAGGGTCAGGCATTGGTAGGCAAGAGATGAAAATAGGGTGCTCTTGAAATGGGTTGCATGAATAGGATGATGGACCATTAATATCTCCCTGCATTTTTCTGCTGCCCGTCAGAACAACAGCCGTCTAACGGAGGTCAGGGTAAGTCAGCATGCAGCTTCTCAGAGCCTACAGTACCACAACTGACAAACCGTCGGCGATTGAGGTCACCTGGGAGGTGATGTCGAATCATCTACTTTAGTGCTTGTGCATAAAAAAAAGAAAGAAAGGAAGGAAAGAACTAAAATTACCAACTTAAAACTTAAAAAAAAATAAAGAGGTGGATTAAAAACAAGATGACACATCCTACCGTGTTAAATAAAAACAAATAAGATAGTTACCACACAAAATGAAAATAAAAATAATGACAATAAAGACAGAAGAAGTTGTTAAACTGTCAAAAACTGAGCACAGATAAGAAAGGCAACCAGTCGGGCACCACCACCATCGCTAGGTCCACATTGGATGTAAAGCATCTCACTGTAAATAGGGTATCATTGCAGCAACAATCAATCACAGGATGCAACAGATGGCAATAAAGAGACTTGTCTTCCAAAATAAAACAAATAAACACAAAAGTAAAGCAGCTGTCCCTTCACAAAATCTCTTTACATCACATTAAAAATTAGCACTGCTGTGAGCTTTGTGTACAGTATAGATTCTTTATAGATATATTTTTTGTTGTATGTTGTCTGTAGGCATCTTTCATACCCAACAGGCGCATTGACGACAAAAACTATTAGCAACAGTCTTCTGACATTTGTAAGAAGGGACTGCTCTCACGGCTGGACAAGGTACAACACAGGTTGGGGGGAGAGAGATATAATCACTCCCACCTGAGATGTTATTTATCAAGACTACTATATAAAGATAAACCCAACATAAAAATCAGAATAAAGGATAAAACAAATGTCGACTGATGCCGATGAAAGAAATTTCGTAAGGTGTTGTGGTGTATCTAGAAACTTTAGACCAGAAGGAGACACAGCGAGGAAATATCACTGGATCAAGGCATATCATTAATGCTCGATGTGTAAATGTGTTTAATAAAAATCTATACAGCATTCCAGGAGATGACACAAATTCTTCAGGGGTTGCTTCAGAGCGAGAGTCCAGCATTAAAAGCTGGCAGATACAGAGCCACTCGCTTTGAAATCTTGTGAAAGTAGCTGAATTCTTCATGCAGGTCATCAGAATTCAGATTTACAGCTTCATCACGAACACTTTCATCTCAAGACAGAACAATTTGTTACAAGCTGGTACTTTCTGAACCCCGGTGTTTGAAAATGCCTCCCACCTACAACTGATAAAAAGTAACTCTTTTTTTGTTTTTTTTACATCACACGGGGCCTTGTTGAGCAACCTTCCCTGAGACGTAGACTTCAGGAGGACAGAAACAAAGAAATACTGTTTCCTCGCCGTTTTGACGGATACTTGACTCAAGGACTCAGACTTCCCAAAATGACATTTAACTAAAACTGTAATATAAAAAATACAAATTTGATGATCGAGCAGTCCTTATGTGACTCTCTCTTGTTTATAAGCCCCTCCTACTAGATGAGCTTTCCACGCAGGATTCAAACAACTGTCCTTTACGATTGCATGCATGTGATGTATGCAGGGGAGGTCCACTCTCCCAGACAGGATTATTGCATTATTGTTTACAATGACAAAACATTAATTTAATGCCTTATATTCACATTTCTTTATTGGGTTTTTCACATGCTTAAGGGCTGTATACAACACTGCAGGGCACTTTATTACCAGGGCAGCTGTGTACTGCTGTAATGACTCCAGTGTGTGTGAGGAAAGTACATACAGTAATAACACTGGCATGGTTGTGCAGTAAGTGTTTGCAGATGTGTGTAGGATGCATTTGGAGCCTGAAGAGGTGCATATAACATAGGAAACGTGTGCAGAGGTGGAGGTAACCTTAGAGGTACCAGAGGAGGGATATAGTCAGGCTGAAGATGTGGTGGCTGCCGCGGCCATGGGAATGCTACAGAGGGAGGGATGTTGTCTCTTCTTCCTGAGGTTCCCCCTCTCTCTGGTCGGCAGATGGTGTAGGTGGTGTCATTCTTGTGTTTTTGGGGCAGCACCTGAAGGTGAAGGGTGGAGGTGACTTGGCGAGGGTGGGGCAGGAGACTGACAGACTTGGTTAGCTGAGGTCTTTTGAGCATCCCCTTCATCTTCCCCTTATCCTCTGGAGTCTGGGATGTCTCCGCTCGCCTGTCACCATCCTGCCCTCCAGAATCAGGTTCAGCAGTGTCTTCACACACAGGCCTCACTGGTGTCTCTTCTACGACGTTCCCAGTAAAGCAACTGCTGCTGGAACTGGACTCTGCTTCTGAGTCGGACTTAACCTCTGATCCAAAGTCTTCGTCAGATGAGCTGGACTCACTCTTGCCCCCCCACCGGGACCTGAAGTGTGCCTTGTGGTTGTAGCAGTCAGGGCAGCGAGACAGACTCTGGAGTTAGAATAGAATAATCCTTTAATTGTCCCACAAGGGGAAATTTGGTTGTATCAGCTCACTTTGGACTAGAATCAGCAGGAGATAAGGACACGCATGCAAGTCCTCCTCCTACAACACTGAAACAATGCTGGCAATTCCCCAGATTTACACAAATATTGTAGAAAAGAAAAACGTAACCTGTTAAACTGGACTTATAGCCTCAGTATTAGCATTTTGGCTGCTGCCATGTTTGTTAGGATCCAGAAGCGACCATATTTTGACCAGTTGGAAACATCCAGGACTTAAAAATGGAGCCGAATTTGGCCCTAAAAGTGAGTCGATCCCAACAGAAAATACAAGGCCCACCTTTTCTGGATTGATCAACTCTGTTTACCTGTATGTCTGTGAAGGTTCTCAGTCATCCAGGTCATCGTAGTCAAAGAAGCTTGCAAAGAAAAGCGTCTGGACTTCTTTAAGTTACTTGAAGACGTTTCACCTCTCATCCGAGAAGCTTCTTCTTTCACCCGAAACTCAACTCAAGGATCATCAGGGGGTCCTTTTGTCCCTCTGTGGGGGGAAACTCCCACTAGGTTTATATCTGGGACTCTCCACCATTTGACCTTAGAACTGAAGAAGCTTCTCGGATGAGAGGTGAAACGTCTTCAAGCAACTTAAAGAAGTCCAGACACTTTTCTTTGCAAGCTCCTTTGACTCTGCTTACCTGTGTTACTGAACTTGAGCTCGCATACGATAATATGGTTTGTAAGAGCATGGAAAAGTCGCTGATGAAATGAACTCAGGCTTCATAGATACAGAAGGAAAATTCCTATTATGGTTAAGCCCCACCCCTTCATTTTCAAACCTGTTGTTTACAGGAGCAGCCAATCAGAGGACACCGACTTAAGGGAATTGAGGGCTGAAACAAACCTTTGTTTGACAGATGCAGAATATTTTGAGCTGTGAGTCACACGAACTCTACCCGGATACAGTCTAAGAATTTAAAAACCAACAGATCTCTTTCAAGAGGCAATTTTTCGTATCATTTAAAAACATAGGTTAATACCTTCGATTGTTTTTGACGACGTGCTTGATTGTCCTCGGTGTTTTGTTCAGAATCTGAGTGAAGTCCTCCAGACTCGTCTAGAAATCAGACGGAGGAGAAAACGTGAAGGAAATAAGATGCACGACTACACGCATAACAAAAAAGAAAGACGGGTGGTTATTTGTGTGTGTGTGGGGTGGTGACAGTTTTTTTTGAAGCTACAGTTTGTTGAATTCTAGATTCTACATGAATATACAAACGCACCATCACCTGTGGTCTCTCATTACACAACATTTGAAAACACCTGTCCTACTTCAACACACTAGCAAGAAGTAGAACGGTTACATTTACTTAGCCTGACAATAAAAATTACAGCAACCCATTAATAATCCGTATTAAAACTCTGAACCCAGTTGGAAAACAAACCAGAGAAATTACACTTATTTACTCGTGTTTGAGCAAAATGTTTCAAATCACATTTAAGTGACTGAGTCTGGGCTCAAGTACTTTGAGATTAACCGGAATTCACATTTGCTATTTGAGAACATATGAGGTCATGTTCATTTTGATAACTAATGAATGATCTCAAGCTCAGGATGTTTTCTGTCAAAGAACAAAATATGTCCTCACTCCCTTTTCAGCAGTACAGACTGAGCAGATTAATTGGTGAGAAAAAATTTCAGCTGTTAACCCTGCATAATGTGCGGCATAGTAAAGTTTGTACTTGCTACTTCTTAAGATAACAAGTTATTCATTTATCACAAAGCGCACTCACCCATGCTTCCCCGTTCTCTGCCTCAGGTCCGGGATACTTCTGCTTCACACACCTGCGTGTGTTTGTACAAATGAGCGTCAGGTGAGTGCGTCTTGATATGTGCTGTTTGAGGAAGAGACGCACTGAGCTCATCGCTGTCAGAAAATAAATAAAATAAAGAGCCGACTTCCAACCACAGATCGACACACACAAGCACATATGCATACACACACCTTTTGTAAACACGCAACAGGATCATCGTCCAGGCCCCTCCACAACCTCCCACCAGCTGAATAAAGACAAAGCTCCTATTAAAAGTCTTAAACTGCAGTTGATTTATGGGCAGGTAGCATATATGCGTGTGTGTTAAAGGTCTATATAAACCCCTAAATATGAAAGGAAAAAAAACCACCTTCAGTTTCAAACATTTCTTTATTCAGACAATGAAAATCTGATCTGATACAACCACTTACGTCACTCTGCAGAGACAGTTAAGGCATGAAAATCTCTGCTGGTTTGGCCACAACAAACACAAAATAATCCACAAGAAGAAAAAAAGAGATTTGGGAGTAACTCGGGAGTGTAATATTTAAGCTTCTCTCTCTCTCACATCAGAGCTTGTTGACTGAAGTGTTTAAGGACGGGACAAAGAATCCTGAACACGTGAATCTACAGCTAAACAGTTTGCTTAGCATGGAAATGTGGAAAGGGCGGCTTACACGTAACACAGTCAGCCTGCAAAGATGACTCATTAAGATATGGGCGAGATCTCAATATCTGGATGCAAAAGAACAGCAAGAAAAACATCTTTATATTTATTTTAAAATTCATACATCTAGAGTTTGTAATATTCCTCTTACATAGCTCAGCAAATATATTCTGATGAGTTCTCTCCCCTGCATTCATCAGCTCATTGTTTATGCATGGTCTACGGCTTCTCCGGGCACAGGGGCATGGATGCTCCCACTTCCTGCTCTTTGAGAAATTCCCAAACCAGCCGAGAGCCACAATCTCTCCCGAGTGTGCTGGATCTGCCCCTGGAAGTCCGAACTACGTCAGCTGGCTCTTTCAATTCAGAGAAGCGGTGTCAACTGTATTCTGTCGGTCACTAACTAAAGCTCACGACCATAGGTAAAGGTAAATCTAAAACTTTTTTAAAAATTCACTGTAGGGTCCTGAAAGTGATTCAATTATAAAAAATTTTTAAAAAATCCAGTTTTTGATCGATTTAATCTATTATCTGTGTTATTGGACAGAAAAATGGATCATATATGAGGCCCAAATATGTCCCGAACCAGCCGGTGGACCACGTCAGTAGTCAGAGAAGCAAAAGCTCATTAAGTGTTGTCGTCGTGCTATCAAGTCTGAAAATTTGGCAAAGTGTAGACTTTATTTTACATGGCCCCACGTAACGATTAAATACAGATCTACCAGCTCTCTGCAGACGAGAGTAACATCACAGGTCAGTAACAGGACATGAAGCTAACATCCAAAGTTTAAACTGTGTGCAGCTCTGATTATACACAGGAAACGCACCTCTGGGTCTTCATCACAGAGAGTGAACAGACATTCGAGTAGAATAATACACAGAAGAAAAGTTTCAAGAAGTCTTCGTATATTTAAGGCTGCAGCTTTCAAAGTTTCACAGCCATCACTGTTTCCAACACGCAGTACCATTGTCACTATAATCCACTTATTTAGTTCTCAATTTTTTTTTTTTTTAAAAAAGACTCTGGAGTGCAAAAGTCACCACATCAAAGAAAAATGGATGTTAAGGGAAAGTACTGTAAAGTTACCAGGAAAACTGTCTGTTTCAAAACACCCACAAAATTCACAAAGCTTAGGATACAACAGACGTGGTCCATCTAAATTCCACTGGCACGAGTGATGTTAAGGTAAACACAAACGCACTACGGCATCAAATGTTTGGGGGATTTTCAGTTCAGTATTCTTCTGGGAAAGTTGGTGAGCATCACTGTGTTTGCTTTGTTTTCACATGACTACTTTTCTGTGTTTGAACAACAACACAAGCGTGGCACTGTGCAGACTTCAAGGGGGATGTGTGAAGATTTGGGACAGCCTTCCTCGTCCACTCAATGTGTCACTTTGACCTTTAGAGTGTCTGAGCCACAGAAAATTATATATCTTGTGGTTTTTTTTAATTTTCTGGTGGTGAACACTGTTTATCCTGCTGTGGATACTTTCGCACAAACACATTTTTTCCTCCTTGCAGCTCCTCACAAAGAAATTTACAAAGACAACACTTTGCAAACAATACATCATCGTCTGAAACGTTAAGCTTTACATATTTTTAAAGTTTGATAAGAATCAACGTGTGAAAATCAAAAACTGTAAACTTTTGATCACCAGTGTGGCTGCGGTTTTTAGATGACTGCTGCTGCGTCTCCTTGCGCTCGCTCCTCTGCGACGCCGCTTGATCGCCTCTCGTGTGTCTGAACAGTTATACTTCTCATGATGTTATACTTTCAGGAAGCGAACGCAGTCACAGGGAGGCAAATCGGGGGAGTTAGACAGGTGGTGAGCGAAGCCTGAATGTTTGTGGCCGAAAATCCCCACAGTTCAGATCGTTGCATCCGAATCTGCTCCCTCAGACACCTCAGGATGTCACAGCAGAACTCTGTATCCACAGCCTTGTGCTGGGGAACGAATCCATGATGCACAACCAGATAAATATTGAAAAAAAATGCAAAGCATTCTTCTAAGTTTCCTCAACCTGATGTGCTGCCTTTGGACTGGAAACTGCTTGGTCATAGCTAAAGATTCAGCTCTCATCACCAACGATGATCATCCATGAACTCTGGATCAGTTTAAAGTAAAGGTTGATTTGCACTTTGCACTAATGTGAGGTCCATGGTGAAGTCACACAGTGAGAGTGGTCAGAAAGGAGGAAAGAAAAAGATGCTGAAAATGACCTTAAAGAGGAGATCAGATCACAGTAAGGTTCAGATAAGCTTTTTGATTTTTACGCTTCAGTTTCCGGAACCTTCTCCAGTTTTCCGTGAAGCTGAAGATGACAAAAACAAAAGAGAAACGATGTTGCCAGTGTTGGAAACGCAGGACTGTAAAACAGACTTTATGTCAGTTTATACACAACACTTTGGTTCTCTCATTTGAAACAGCTGGATAACAACTGTGACTGACTGGGATGTGGCATCTGTGGTGACTCTCATTCACAAAAGGCAACGTTTTCATCCGCCACCGTTCGGTTGTTTTGAAGAGAATTTTGACGAACAAGTGATGAATGTGACCAAGAAACAGAGGACAAATAAGTGAAAAGTTGTAAGTCTACGAGCACACCTGGATGATTCTCCTTTCTGACTTTAGTAAATTACAAAACGACCTTCACAGTTCCACAAAGACTAGGCAGCACAAAGAGTCGCCCCCTGCTGGCAATCAAAAGGAATGCAGCTTGAAGGCACTTCCGCCTCAATTAAATCCCAAAACTGAATCCATCTTCTAAAACATCTCCTAATCTGACAAAGTGACCACACACACAAATATAATATGATCTGAGCTAGCATTAATGCTCCAGTCATGTCAGTGACCGATCGCTAAAAAGCTCAGTTTTCATATTCACCCTAAAATGAGTGGTGTCAGGGTCACAACTTCAAGGAAATAATTAAGAAATTCAAAGATTTGCTCACATTCCCAGCTAGATTATCTGAAATTTAGTATTTCTGTTCACTTGTCTTAGGAGTTCAGGTGAAACTCAAAACGAGGACAAGCTGCAAAGAGCGTAACACGGTCCAGGCTGAACACGACTGCCTGGAAAAAGAAAGGGGGCAGCTTTAATGCAAGTGATTATGTTTTGGCAAACATCTGAAGACACAAGCAGACTCGTTAAAGCAGGGACGGAGAGTGATGGAGAACTTTTTTTTTTTGCCTTTGCTTTCGGCAATGAGCTCAGCTGGAGGCCTGGAAGAAGAACACAGAAGACGGGAGGAAAGAAGTAATTTGGGGCTCTTTAGGAAAAGCCAGAAAAATAGATGCTTTTGCGTCACAGTTGCTGGATTTCGACATCCTGTCTAAGTGCCACTGAACAAAACTTTTGGCTCTGCGATCAGTTTTTGGATGCACAAACAAACCTCAGAACACAACAAACCTTCAGTACATTCTGATTAAAGCAGCCCTGGCATCTAATTGTTCCAGAAACCAGGAATTCACAGTTCATCGTGTCCACACTGCGTCACGGAGCTGCCCGATACAATCATCTGGTTCCAGCTGAGGAAATTCGCTGGATCGACTGGGGATACTTACAATTTTCCTTGAATCCAGGATGTGGACTTCAAGTACAACTACACGACTACAAAAGTATCCATGGTTAAATCTGAAAGGTTAACAGTGTGGAGTCCTCTCACCTCATCAGGTTAAAGCTTCATATAATTCATACTCTCAATTTCTCGAACTTCAGCTCGGGACTGAATTGCCGTCAGTCTAGTGTATACTGTGCAACTGAAAGACTTCAAGAAATGAAAGCTAATGAATCCAAAGTGCTTTTGTTTGGCAATTAGCTGAGAAACAGCTTGTGAAGGACGTTCCTACAACGAAAATGTTCATCCTTGGTGTAATGGTGTCAGCATCTCAGCAAATAATGATCTGGTGGCGTTTGTGACATCGTCTAGAGTTTATCAGGGTTTGGATGGGCATCTCGGGGTCTTCAGATGGAAAGGTCAGTGTCTGTGTCAGTGGGCGTGGTCTTTGGGCTCACACTGCCTGCCCTCTCCTCAGGAATGGAGGACGAGTCACCGTTGAGAGTAGGCAGCAAACCTGGAAAACAAAACAAGTATATTAACTAGAGCTGGGAATCACCATACATCCTACGATACGATATTATCACAATACTTAACGCACGATACGATATTATTGCAATTTTTTAAAATATTTTGCAATATTCAGATTCTGTACATAAAGGTAAACTTTATCAATATTCATTTTATCTAATATCAAAGTCTCACACTCAGTCTTTCTCTCATTTCAGTTTTATTGTTGACAAACTGAACGGTTTGTATTACAGTCTAGTCCAACTTAACTGAATCAACCATCTGGTACAATTATAGCTATTCTGAACTATGCAGTTTATGAAAACTATGCAGCCCCTTCAGCAACTGAAGAATTTGAAAGTAAATTAAAACAAAATATAATTTTACATCAAATAAAAAGGTTTAAACTTAATTAAAATAAAACATGTCTTAAATTAAAATAAGTAAACTGTCATGTTTATTGCTGCCATAAAAAAGTTAAACACATTTGGACAGTGAAGGAATGTCAGGATTCTTGCTCAGAAAAAGGATCAACATGCTCTGAAGTCAGAGCACAAAAACCTTTTTTGTAACAAAATATCGATTTCTGCTGTCCCTGTATCGATACATTATTAGCAAACAAAATATCACCATACTACACAGTATCGATTTTTCCCCCCACCCCTAATATTAACAGGTGGGTCGCTTTCATTCAGGATTCTCAAAATCGAGTTACACAGCGGAAAGTGCAGAAAGCTACAAAGAACGTAATTAAACCACTCACTGAAACAGCCATTGGTAAACTCAACCAAGGGTCATACAGGCTTTAACTCTCAGTACTGAATACAAAACATGTTTTCAGCTCAGTGGTAAGAATTCATATTGAACGTAACTACACCTACTTATACTAATTACCTTAAATAATATCACTTAAAAACTTGTGTTTAAGTCTCTCTACTATTTTCTCTTTACTTAGTTCTGAAGTGTCACTTATGCAGACTATAAAAAGATGTCTTACGTTCAGTATCATAAACCGAGCTGTCAGAGTGGGTACGGTTTCTCCGCTGAGTTGACCTTTGACCTCCACTCACATACTCCTTCAGTACACCTGACCTGAGGAGGAGGAATGAAAAAGATTGAGAGACACTGAAAACTTTCTCACCGCAGTGAGTGTTATTTAACAAGTGTCTTACAGCTGTAACTTAATGGGGAGGTTTTGTGAACAGTAAAAAAAAAAAGTCATCCACAAATATTTACCCCTATTAGCCAGAAGGAGAACAAAACTACCAAGAAGTAAAAGGAAGAGATGTTTGCACATCTCTGCTCAGACTGCTGCCCACAGGACCTTGACCCAGATAAGAAAATGCAAGCTTTAGCTGCCCTCAAACAACAACAACGGAGAATCTCAGCTGATAGGATTTAGCAACACAGTGTCAAGCAAATTCTTCTCCGAACTTGAAATATTTTCAACTACTATGTGTTTGTCTGACTTCCCGATACTGTGGTCCCCGCCAACCTTGACACAAAAATGGTTCAGGCGGTTAGCCACCGCATACAGCATTTGCTTCAGTATTGTTTAATTTCAATCATGGCTTCTAGTGTCTGCTTTATTTCCAAATCTAAGAAATGGACATTTATACAGAAACTTCTTTTTTCCCCAAATCATTATGTTTTGAAATTATAGAACTACAGTGCTGATGCAGCACAGCCTGTCACGCATCTGCACTGCAGTCAAATGAGCCTTTGTGTGGCAAATGTTTATGTCTAGATTGGAAATAAGGCAGACACTAGGTGCCATGGTCATTAGAATTACAGAAAGGCAGCTTATTAGGTGCTTTTCCATAATACTAAGACTGCCTTATTTCAGCAATTACCAATCACATTTGATATAACAAGCAAAAGTGACATCAGACTGGACAGTCCTGTCCAGTTAGAGATCAAACTGCAATCAGAATCGTGCTAAATTATATAAATAAACATTTAATGCTAAAGAAGTCCTGAACATGTGAGAAGAAATCATACATATTTATACGACGCTTCCAACTGATTCCAGCTTAATTATCAGTTGTTGAAACAATAACAAAATCTGTAAAAATAAATGAACTATCTAGACTGATAACTGCTCCTTTACAGAAAGCAAGTTTAATAAACTGATAACTGAGTTAGTTATCAGCTGATCAGAGTTAGTTCAGTTATTATTAATTATTATTGTGTTTTTTCTTATTATTATTATTATTATTATTATCAGTTAATAATATTATTACTATATTCAGGGTTTGTTGAAGAAAAGCAGCCAGCACTGGGATTTCTGCAGTCCAACTACAACAGAAAACCCAGAGTTGCCTCCAGTTTTCCATTAAACCTGCTTCTGGAGCGAAGCCCCGCGTCCATCTGAGACGATGCAGGAGCATTTGCTCATCACGCAATCAGACTCCAAAACACAAGAACATAAACAAGTTGTCGTTACTCATTAAATAAATGCAATATATAATCTTCATAATGCTGTACAATTTCCACTCAGACCGCTGGGCTGCTGGTCATAGCCACTCACTGTCATAAATTATTACTGCACTCATATTAATCTGTCAGTCTTGTGACTCAGCACTATCACACTGGACTTTACAGGTTGTGCTGTAAATATTTAGTTTCATCCTGATGTCTCGTGTGTTCATTTGCACATCAAACCTCACAGAAAACCTTTTTTTTTTTTTCACAATCATGAGTTTAAATTTTATCGCTTGCTTTGCTTTTTGTCCTCTTTACAGAGAATGACATCCTCTGAAAGTTAAACGAACCAGCAACAAAAATGAAAGGACCTTTAAATCCTCACAGTCATTTTCATTCAGCAGATTTGAGAAAACCTAAAGAACTAGTTTGGTTTCTGAGAAACTGGTGAAGAGCCGTTAAATTTGATTTGTAAAGGTCAACAACAACAAAAATTTAAATACTCAGTTTATTTTTTGCATGGTGTGTGAACAGCTTCCCCCCAAAAGATCCAAGACGTAAGTACAGACGGAGTAGAAACTGTTATAAAGCGGAGTGACGTATGAACACTTAACCTTGAAGTAACCAAGTGAGGTGTTACAACTTTTCACAGGAGTGACAGGGGTAACGGGTGGGTCATTCATATTTTGTTTTAACACTGTGGACCAATTTTTGGTGTAATTTTCTATGTGCAAAGTGATGTTTCACAGTGAAGTGGTGCTCACGAGAACAGACTAGCAGACACTTCAGACCCAAACTCATGATGAAAACAACTAAACTGACATTTTGTGAGGTTGACGCTTTTGTGCCCAAAACATATTACTGATAAACAACTGAATATTGTCATGGGAAAAGTAAATAGTATAGGTATCATTATAGGTATCAAAGCTGTAAGGAAAAAATAAAAAGGTTTCCTGTACAAAATCTAATGGAGTCATAAATGAACCCACTCAGTCATTTCAGTGGCTAAAATAGCAGTCGCTTGAGGGTTTAACAGGTTTTACTTGCTTTAATAATACCTGCTGTCTATGCTAGCCATTAATGTCAGCAGATTTTAAATCACTAAAGTGAACAAATGAAGTTGAGTCCGATAAATATCCTAACATTTCATTCTTATGTGATGCAGCAGTCATCACTTACTTTATAATTTTAACATCTCCCAGTAACAGATATTTGTAACACCATTACTTTAAAAAGTGTCCTGCCATGCATCTCAGTCCAACCATTGGAACGAGACTTTTTACAGAATCCATCAAGAAAACATGATTTGAAAAAAAAAGGCAATCATGCTACACACAAAACAAGTCACTTTGTTGAATTAGATCTCAGGCAGATGGTGACTCTGCTGTCAGAAGGTGACGCGTGTGCAAAGCACTGCACACGGACTATAAAATGCCGTGTGCACACACTGATTATTTTTATGTGACAAAAATAATCAGTGTGTGACGTGTCCATCCTCCAGTACAGTGTGAGATCTCTTCAGTACCTGCTGTAGTAAAGCCTACACTGACTTGTGCCAGTTCAGATTTACATATTTAAAATACTACATTTCTGCCTCCTGGAGGCCAAAATCAGCATTCCACTAAACTGGATTTTTTTCCCTTTCTTATTCGGAGAACAGGGTCAGATTGAAAGCTTGTACGAAGTCAAAAACGTTCATGTAAAAGTCTGCTTCCTGTCCAGGGTGATTTTTCGGTGTCTGTACTGAATAATGTTACTTTAAGTAGTAATACTGAAACAATGTTGTGCATGTTTGTATCTACTTTATTGTTCTTTAACTTCCTCCTAAAAATTCTAGTTTGAAAACTCTTTGCCTCGGACTAAACGATCCACCCTAAAACCAGCTTATTACTTTTAAATCTGTGAAAACACATTGAATTGAATTGCTTTTAAAGGCAAGTTGTAACACAATGCTGTAACTGCAAGGCATTGTATGCATGACATTATGATTGGAGGCTGAGCCTGCATAAAAGTTTGAAGCTAGAATCGCCCCTGGTGCATCCAAGGTTTGTTTTTCCCACGTAAAGACCTTTGAGCAACATGTTTGTAATAAATATGCTTTATAAACAAACTTGAGAAAAGTCTACAAGAAACTTTAAATGTGACTTTGAATTAATTTAAGTGTCCTCTTTTTTGTTGCAACTTTAAGTTCATGATGGTTTGTGTACGTGTTTCACTCACCTGTCAAAGCTGTATGTTCCAGGGTGACTGATTGACCGCTTCATCTGTACAGAAAGTGACACATTTGGTCATTTAGATTTTTTCTAAAGTTCAATTAAAACCTGATAACAATTTCAAGACCTTCACTTTTGTTTTTGTTCTAAATATCTCTGATTCCTCGATGAGCTGTAAAATGAGAAAGCATTTAGACTTTAAGCCACTTCGCTAACTTTTTATTTCCATCTGGCACGTCTAAATAAAGACCTGCGTCTTGAGCATTATTGGTATATAAGATTTTTTTTTATTATGCCTGTAGGTATTGGTATTACAATGTTCAAAGTACAGTGAAAAGAATACAAAATAAGTAAAAGGAAATGAAAAGTGCCTGAGACTGAAAATGGAAATCAACTGAACAGTTTGATCATTTTTGTGCATTGTGTGAGGGTAATCTGAGTGACTGGTGCACCTTTCAAAATCACTTAGAGTTATCACCTTATAAAAAAAAGAATTGGTCTATTTATAAATTAAAAGAAAGATCAAAGTAACATTTTTATTGAATTCTGTTCGATTTCTTTCTTACTGTAAAAATATAGTAAACTAATCAGTGAAGATAACATTTTGCTCGAGGTCAATTGTTTTCTTAACCTCTCCTGTCACATCTGCTTCAATGTTTTACCCTGAGTGTATGAGTACAAAATAAAATCTACAATAAAACAATTATGCCACACTGTTATTTGCCAAGTCTACAACTACACAATATTTCTATCCAATTACAGAACGGCCGAATGACTCTGGTTTTATGCACCACAGCACTCTGTACTGTTGAACATCACGGGCACATTGTGAAACTCGAACAAACCATAGGAACAAACCAAATGAAAAAAATCGGTCGTGTCAACAAACTTTTGAGTTACAGAAAACAGATATTATTGACCTTTTTTTTTATTAATCTAAATCTAAATTACAGGCTTTTGATTAGCCAGAGAAGGTGAAATTACCCTTTCAGGAGGTCGGAGGTCAGGAGTCAAACTGTGATTGGCCAGGGTCATACACTCCTCCAGAGTCCTGATGAAAGTGGCACATGTGGCACTGAGGAGCGAGGCCTGAAGACACACAGACGGATAACCAATCATCTTTTTTTTTACTCACATACCTTCAAGCTTCAAACTGAGAAATAGTTTTGATCTAATTTTAGATGTAATCTTTCTGCCTGATGGGTCTTTCGTGTGGACTAAAGGTTCCTTTTTTTAATGGTAAAATGCCTCCTTTTTAAATAATTTCTTTCTGATATACACAATAAAGCAAAATAATATAATTTAGGTACTGAAAAAAGAAACTCTTATAATTTGAGTCTAACTTTGAAATATTGTAAAGATAAGTTTGAGGTAAAAAGAACCCCCGTTTCTTACCTCAGAAGTCGGCGCGGTCTCTGAGTCAGCGCTGTACTGTGATTGGATTGTTTGGACCTGCTGGACGAGGAGGTCACAGTACAGGCGGAGTTCAGACATTTTTGTCTTCAGACAGTCTGGACCTGACAGACAGAAGTGTTGGGTTCAGTAAACTCTAATAAATGTGTACCTGAATCAACTAAATGATGCCACTGTTCACTTCTGTTTTATGTTAAAATATTTAAACAACTAGATTTCCATGATAATGTACATGGAAGGGCTGCAGAGTTGGACGACCCTTCTCCGTGTCTTATTCAATTTTGAGATGACCAATAGTCAATATCACTATCCACACTAATGCATATTGTGTGGCCCCAATTAAATAAAACCAAAAATTCCAGAATGAAATAAAGTAATATCAACAGGAGAATCACGTTCACATACAATAATGAATGGTTAAGTCTGTAATTAATGACCACAGGTGGACAGCTAAATGGCTAAAATGATAAGTCATAGCTGAGGATGCACCAAGGAACCTGGGAATCATTCCTTACAGTGTTAAAGGTAGACCTGAGCATTGTACGGCCCTGGCCTCATGTGGCCTTTACCACAGCTGTCAAATAGCTCAACCTGGGCAAAGCGTTAAAAAGCGTCTGGGGCCTGAGGGCAGAAATTTATGATATTTTATGAGTTTTATGAAAAGAAATGTGAGGACATTCCAGAGCTCTCAGCTGTAAAAAGACAGCTCTTTGATTTGCTGTTGATGCAACTGCTGTTGATGCAACTGTCCTTCACTTTTCCACCTCATACTTTGATCCTGACGGAGTAAAATAGTAAAGCATTTTGTATAAAGTTAAAGGTCTTTAAAATTTTTCAAAAACAATACAATTTGTTCGGTTTGTTTTGGGAATGTTGATTAAACAGTTATGAAAGGCTGGAGTTTTTATTATGTCTATATCACGTTTTTATTGCCTAATTGTAAAAGCCACTGCTACTGCTACCAGCAGCAGTTTATAAAGAGATAAAATTTATATTGAGCACAACTAAATTTAACTCATTGGTGTAGCCCTTCACAACAAAACCAGTTTCTTGGGGAAAATAATTGTCCAGGCTGGTTTAAGGCAACAGTTTAAGAAGTTTAAGTTTAAAAAATAAAATAAAACTAAATATAAAACAAGACAATACATGCAATACAAACATTACTAATCTAGTTTGTAAGATAAAAAAAATAACACCAGGACCAAGTTATATAAAACAATCTCATTAAGATGCTGCATACTGCTGTCATCTGCAGCTGCTGTTTCTCCTTTTTCTAAACCTCCTCATTTAGCAAACAAACCATATACAGAGCTGCCGATAGATAGCAGAAGTGAAATATCTAATCAAGCTGATTATAAGGTGCTGTTACTGTAAGTGTAACAAAAAGTGTAATAAAACTCCCACTTTATATATTGTCTCTCTGACCAAACACAATGACCGAGCGCGAGCAGTTTTTGTAAACACGCAGATAAAAACTGCCGGTGTAGCAGCTGTTAAATATCTCTGAGCGGCTAACCATTTCCTCTTAGGTCTCTCTATGCCACATCAGCTGTCCCGTGGCTGACATGTGGTGAAGTACGCACAGAATAACATTGAACTAGCAGGCTGGGCTGCTTGTTCTTTTACTTTGTAATTTATTCTAAATTGTTGCTGACTGAAATGGTTTCCAGTTTTTGTTAGGTAATTTTCCCACGGATCAATCCTGAGAAAAAAGAGCAGACATTGCAGACTTACCTTTGTGTTTGTTACTGTCCAGTGTCCCAGCTTTGGATGACCCCAAAGCCACGAGCCACCTCTGCCTCTCTGCAGCGTTCACAGCTCGTACGTAGAAATGCTGTTCACCAGGGATTATCAACTCTAGACGGGTCGTATCTGTCGGATGAACTGAGACATAAAATATGAGGAGCGTTAGTGTGATGGATATGTTTGCTTTTGTGGCACCATGAGCGAGAATGGGTGAGATATAGGGGAGCTAACCTTTAATGTCACATACGGACATCTTGATGGATCCTTTGCTGCCTTTGCCAACATCGTCCTCGCTGTCGTAATAAGAGATGACTCCGTTCTCTAAGACGAACCAGCGAGGCTGCCATCCTGAAGATAAACAAACGTATATGTTTAATACAAAAAAAAAATCAATAACAACACTGACTTTATAATTCCATGAATTTTTAGGTTTTATATATTCTCAAAATTGCACCTGAGTTTTGTTTATTTTAAAATGATATTTAGTTTCAATTTTACAGTTTAACATTTGTTTGTTTTTTAATTAATTAAAAAACATGATGTAGCAAAAAAGTTGGTTATAGAACAAAAACATGCACAGAGTAAAATTAATTTGGTTGCAGTTTTAAACAGGTAAAATGTGTCTTTCACCACCTGGAAATTTCATGTAGAGTCTGGACAGTCAGAATTTTTAAGGCCAATATTGATATCTGGTGATCTAAAAATCTGCTATATATGCTGATATTTTTTCCCCTTTTTAGACATTTGCCCACTAGTGGGCAAACTATGCACCATCAACATCAATATTTCTCCCGTCACTTCCTTCCTTCCTTTTTAAACTTTCATTTTTTGGCTGTTATCTGTGCTGATAAGGATATAATGGCCAATAATCATCTGTTGTAAACATGAAGTTATGATGGCTCAAAAAATGAAAAAAGAACATAAAAAGACTGACCTTGATATTTGCATCTGCTATCAGCCAAATTCCTATTTTAAACATTGTAATTTAGTAAGTGGTACATCCCTATTTCTTATTGCCCAGTAGGTTATTTTCTTAATTTGACTGGTCAACAACAAGAGAAGATAGTGATCAAACTCATGAAAGCCACTTTCTGAATTTTCCAACTCTACAAGACAGAGGACGTTGCTGAATAAACTCTCTTATCGCCTTAACCCGATTGTTTAACAGTTTACCATTAAATATGACAAAGACAGGGGCCCATACTTAGAGGTTGAATCAGTGCATTTTGAAGCCAAAAATCTTGACCATTTCCTGCTTCAAGTGTCTGAACTCTAACTCTAACTATAACTGGATCATATAATGAAGTGAAAAGGGAAATTTAAGTCTCTTTAGAAATGTCCCTTTAGAGGAGATGACATTCAGTTTCCAGCTGACAAAAAGCAGATGACAGTGGGAGTGTTTGAGGTCACAAGCAGTGTATAGTTTGTCCTCCGCCACTATTATTAATAGACATGTTATGCTGGCATCATTAAGGTCAAACACCACTTCAGGTCCTGTTACCATGCAGCTGGTTTACATCAGAAGATACGTCCCTCAGTGGTTGTGTGTGGCTGTCAGTTCTCCTCTGAGCAACATTTAAGTTAATGCTATAAATACATTCACTCAAGTCCTGTATTTAAGTAGCTCATTTGCTACTTTAAACTCTACTCTATTACATTTTAGAGTTTACAGTGATAAACATTTACTACATTTACAGTTCTTTTGCTCTAAACTGGGAGCTCCATTTCTGACATCCTTGGTGTGATATTTCCACTAATATTTCCTTCTTAGGTTTAGACACACAAATGTATTTAATTTTATTTACTCTGTGAAGACCCACTCTACCCCACCTTCTTTTCAGTCTATGTGTGTGTTTATTTCCATTGAGCAACACCAGCAACATCTGGGCCTTCTGTGCAAGTCCTCTATTAAAGTCCTTAGAGCTTAGTTGATGTGTAGTTCTCTTCCCTGAGAAACCTCCTTTGGATTTTGGTTTCTTGCACTAAACAAGATTCCATACACAAGCACTTTAGTCTTCCATACACAAGCACTTTAGCACTTTAGTCATCGATTCACTCGCACCACTGACCATAGCAGCTATACACAGCAATTACCTACCTACTTTGTCATTTGATTTGACAAATATAATGCTTTTTATTGGTATTTGTATGCATCTACCTTTCTGTCAAGCCTGCACAGCCCAGTTTGTGCAACCATGACAACAGGGAAAACTACTGGTTCCAGCAAATACGAAATCTACCAAAGCTGAGTTTCATATAATCTAACTTGAGGCCTTCTGAGGAACGGCTGAGATGCCTTAAAAGCACGTTGGTGCACCGCAAAGAACTAAATGCACTTTCCAAGAAGAAGGTGAATAATTTTAAGACAGCAGCATTCACCAAAATGACCTTGTTTTGTTTGATTTGCAAACATACACCACCACTACCACTATCACCAACAACAACTTTAGTTTAATGAAGATATTCAAAACATACTTGTAATTTGTGTAATGTGGCTATTGTAAATTGCTGAATTATTATGACTTTTGCCAGTAAACCTGGCATACAGTGGAGATTGAATAACTCTGCTCCCAACTGTCTCTAAAGATCATAACAAACTGACTTTAAAATTCTTCAATGCTTTAATTTAATTTAGCGCTAAAGACCCATGTGTAGGTAAAACGGTGAACATAATAAATGCCAAAACTTAGAAAAATGTATTTACTGTTTCTCCACGCCTAATTACTTGGAATACTTTGATAGCTCAGCATTTACAATCTAGTGATGTCTTACATTTCACCATGTCGAAAAGGTATTTCATGACTTTTAATGCTTTAACTAAGTTTTTGCAGCAGTACCTTGGTATTGGCAAGACGCCGATTAGCAACATAATTCTGACTAAATAAATCCAACATTGCATTAATTTACAACCAAAAACAGCAGCCGCACAGTAACATGTACAGTTTTAATTTAATATTAGCTTGTTAGCTAACCTGCTAATTTAGAAACTTGTAACATACGTAAAATTGGCTGACATTATTCAATACTAACACGGCTAGTTCAAATCAGTTTTTAGAAAGACTCACCTGTCATGTAGTTCGTCCATTTGTAAAGTATCCCCTCCATGTCTTCGCTTCACATCGGCTAACGTCGCTAGCCTTTTCCTTAGCCAGGCTAGCTGCAGCCGAACACTAGCTATATGTAGCTAACGGTCGCAGTAACCCTTGGTTTTCTGTGTAGCGCCGCTGGTTGTGTAAAACATGAGTGAAGCGTTTGTGGTTTGTGACGGCTGAATGACAGCGTCAGCGGGTAAAAATAAAGCTGAGGTGTTGATTTGTTCTGAGCTGCTCGGAAACTCGACGGCTAACTTCTGGCCACTCAGCTGATGGAGAAAAATGTCAACAAACCACCAGCTTCTCTACGGAGTCCCGGAGCAGCCATTCCACATGAACGCAAAAATACATAAAGAAATTTGCTTTGAATTCACGCAAATATTTATTTTTATCAATGTTATGGTCATTTCAGTTAAAATATATATATATATATAAATTCTATATTTATTTAATATCTATTTTTGTCGCTGATATTTTTATAAATATTTTATTTGGCAAAATATATTTATGTACGTTCGTTAAAAATACAAAGCTTGCAAAATGTCATACATACAATTGAATTTACTAAGGTAGAAATTGTGATTTTGTAATACAATTTGGTTTATTTGTAATCCGTTCCCCGATTAATTAACGGAAGAACCGAATGAAGCGCTATGATTTTCAAATATAAACAGACTAGTGACGCTTTCCAGGCAGCATAAGTTAACGTAATCAGTAATTTAGACAAAGTAACTTACAAAGTTTAGGCAGATCTCTAAAGGAAAACACTAAACAGGAGATTTTTGAGAAGTTTAAACATCTTGAGTAACATCTGAATAATGAACAGCACCTGTAGTACTGTCTTTAGTGAGCTTTTTCTGGAGGGACAGTTGTGTGACTCTGTGATCCGAGCTGGAGATGTTGAGTTTAAAATTCACAGGATCATCCTCTGCAACTGCAGTGCATACTTCAGGTGAGCAGGCCTGTTGTTTGGCTGTGTTTTGGTTCTGCATTTATCCTACTTCAAAGCTTTCATGTAACACAGTGCAGCAGGTATTGGGAGGTTTCAATGTTACACTGTACTTTTTGATCACTCGAAATGTTCTGGAGCAATTTTTAGGGGGGGAAAAACCAGTCCGGTATTTTTATTTAGTTATTTATTTTGGGAGGTTTGTTGGGATACATATATAGTATAGGTTTGTGTTTGACTCCACAATGAGCCTTTAAGAGGTAGTTTGAAAGGTTACAGATGCTATAAACTGGCTTTCTCATTATATTTCATCAGCACGACAGCAGCAGCAGTTCTAATAAATTTGTGCACAAACTGGCCTGCACCAAAAGGATCACATCAGTGGTGATATTAGCTGTGCCTTCACCAGTTTAACTGAAATTTTATGTCTAAATAGGCAGGTAATCAATTTAGGGCCAGACTGAGAGGTGGCCAATGATATGCCATTTCTGTTGCAGTGGGACATGTCCGCTCTTTCCAATTCTGTCTAGTCAGTAAATTTGGTAATGTGAAATTCAGTTATTATATTTGCAGCTATTTAATGCCTGCTGCCCCCTGTCGCCCTAACCCTGTTAGGGCGACAGGGGGCATTATTTGCTACAATGCCTAGACAACTCTATATCTTTCTGTCTGTCTAAACATAGCAGCAATGCTGAATGTTTTTCTGCACATGTCTGAATAGATGACCTTAAATAGGAGACTGCCCATTAGAAATCAAGTCATTTTAGATTTTTGTTACTTTAATTTCATATCTCTTTGATCACAGCTTGCTGAAGTAAGCATGCAGCTGAAAAAAATCTACAAATGCTATTTAACTATGAGCTGCATGACATCAGGTACTTTTTAAGTTGCATGACAGAGAGACAATGTGAAAATGCTGATCTGAATCTGCACAGGGATCTCTTCTGCTACAAACCACTACCATCAAACGAGGCCTACAACTTCCCCACTGTGTCTCCAAAAGCAATGAGCCTCATTTTGGAATATGCCTATACCCAATCTGTTGTGGTGACGGAGGACAATGTACTGGAGCTGTTGGTGGAAGCAGACCACTTTATCGTGACTGGCGTCATTCAAGCCTGCTGCGACTTCCTGGAGAGGAAGCTTTGTGTAAATAACTGCGTCAGCATCTGCAATCTGGCACACTTACACAACTGTCCTGACCTCAGGGGAAAGGCCTGTCTCTACATCCTCCATCACTTTGAAGAGGTTGGTGCACTCTCCTTGGAGTTCCTGCAGCTCTCTGTGCAGCAACTATCAGATCTTATCGAGAAGGATGAGCTCAATGTGAAGCAGGAGAGCACTGTGTTTGAGGCCATTCTCAGATGGATCAACTATTCCCCTGTGGAACGTGGGTGTGACATGCCCGCACTGCTCAAGAAGGTAACTGAAAATGGGATATCAATTTAAATGCTCCTCTAAGTGCATTTATTTTGTTTATTACTCAGGGAGGGGCTGTTGAATGAATGGTACAGTTTGAAAGTAACTTCCGCTGTAGCAATTTGAATTAGGAATAAAAAATAAAACATAAGTTTGATGCCTGATGCAAAAAAAAGAAGTTTGATTGTACACTATTGTGTTTACAGAGTTGGGTGTCCAGGCCGCCCACCTGCTCGCCCATCAGCCTTTTACAGCTGACGTGTAAAAAGCTAAAATTGCAATGGCAGAATTACTCAAACTTAAGGCTTGGTAATAGAGTTAATGTAGGGGAATCATTCTTCTTCATTCTTAATCACATTGGGGGGTGGGGGGCTGTTTCTAATTCACTTGGGAGTGTGCATCAGAAGGTAAAACTGATAAAACTGGCCGTTGTTTTGTAGTTTCAGAAGTGCATTATTGATAATGTGTCTGAACTGCACTTTAGCTT
This sequence comes from Neolamprologus multifasciatus, assembly GCF_963576455.1. Lineage (NCBI taxonomy): Eukaryota > Metazoa > Chordata > Actinopteri > Cichliformes > Cichlidae > Neolamprologus > Neolamprologus multifasciatus. Next base: position 30,061,987 of record NC_140451.1, read on the forward strand.
TTCTGACAGAAAAGTTGACTATGCCCATCGTGTCCTGCCAGAACTTACTGACTGGTCCTTAGGCATTTACAACAGGACACGCCCTCATTGTGGGACCTGTTTCTACAGCAGGAGGTTACTCAGTGCTCAGATAATGGCATTGACACTTGACTGTGGCACCACTGCTTGTTTGGAGCTAATGCCATGACCTGCCATTGCTGTTTGGCAGGTGATGCTGTGGCTCTTTACAGGTAATGTTAGGGTCTTTAAGGGCAATGCCACAGCTGATTGGAGGCGATGCCAGGAGCTACCATAGCTATCTGGGTGATTCCATGACATTTTGATTATAAGGATAGTGCTATACTTCACTAATGGGTGGTGGCATGGTGGCTACGTCCAACTCTTATATACAGTCTAATGTTGTATTTCTTGCCTTTTTCCCTTATGATTCTTGTTTTCATCCAGGTCCGCCTACTATTAATGCCCACTGAGTACTTGGTTGACACTGTGAGCAGAAATGATCTGGTGAGTAGTAGTCCGGCATGCATGAATATGGTAACCACTGCCATAAAGATGCTAAATGAGTCCAATATGGAGAGACCTCTGACCCAAACACGCCTGCCGTCTGAAGTCTTATTGGCCGTTGGTGGATGGGTGGGTCATTTCCCAAGTAACAAGATTGAGTTGTACAATGTCCGAGCTGACCACTGGGTGCCGCTGAGCTGGAGACACAATGCTTCTCTGGGATTCTACGGTTGTGCTTACCTCAATGGATGTGTCTATTGCATCGGAGGTTTTGATTTCATAAGCTATTCAAGTCATGTGAGAAGGTTCAGCCTCACCAGCCGAACCTGGACAGAGGTGGGGTCGATGCATGAAGAGCGGGGCTTTCTCAGTGTGGTCACACTGAATGGCTGCATATATGCTATGGGAGGGTGCCGACAACAAAAGAAACTGAAAACTGCAGAACGATATGAGCCCGACACCAACCAGTGGACTATGATTGCATCGATGCACAAGCGCAGGACAGAAGCTGGTGCTGCAACACTACACGGCAAGGTAAGTGGAATTGAGGTAGTGGAAGATCTCTGCCATGTTGGTTTTGTGGAGAAAGTTAACTGGTAATGCTAACAACCTTGGTTAACAAGCTGCGTCAATAAAATGTACAGTCAAATAATTCCATTAGAAATGCACCAAAAGATGCCAATGCTTTAATCTGTTAGTACACTTCCCAAAGCAGTCACAAACCCAAACTTTAGCTAGGACGCTATCCATATGGATTAGGGGTTTTTTTTGTCTTTTGTGTCTGGCTGTAAAAATGATTTTTAAGTAGTTGGATTTACAACATATGGGGATTTATTATCTTTTGGAGCCGGCCAACCAACGAATTTATGCATTGGAACATGAGAGCACAGTAAAATATTACTTTTCTGTGAGCTTCTGTGCAAAAAACATTTTTAATAGTCTTATAAAGCTGGCCAATGGGAGTAATTTTTAAAAAATGAATATATTTTTTTAGATTAATGTCATAAGTATTGAGAAAGACATTCTTTCCTTGGTTGGTACTTTTTTTCTTGCAAACTTGTTTTGGGTTTTTCTGGTTCGGTTGGGATCTTTTTGTTAATTTAATCTCAGTAAATATATGTTTTTTTAAAAAGAATATTATGGCTTGGCAATTTCTTTATTCCTGTTTTATTTGTTTTGCTTAACATGGCACTGATTTGCAAATGTACTTTTCAGCTTGAGGGCTTAATCATCACTGGACCTTTCTGTGGAAAATATGAATAGTTTATGAATTGTATCAGTTTTATAATATTTTTTAATATTAGCTTGCCTCCACCAGTGTGTGAATGCGAGAGTGAATGAATAGTGGCATTGTAAAGCGCTTTGGGTGCCTTGAAAAGCGCTATATAAATCCAATCCATTATTATTATTATTATTATTTTAAAGCTAAATATTTCTATTACCATTAATCCAACAGCTCGGGGAGAAGGTTAAGGTTACTTCACCCTCAGATCGTGAAAAATAGTAATTTTATAATTTCTGCAAAATACAGAAAATAAATGCAGCAAACCTCTGCTAAAACTAAATGTTTTAGGATAACACCATCCTTTTTAGATTTTTACTACTATTATGCAAAGTAGCTACACAGAAATCTGATGAAAACATTTTTAGTTTTTCACAAGCGCACAACATAGAAGAGCCACCTCCACGGGACAAGACTCAGCTGTCCATCTGCATCTAAAGGACAAAGTCACTCTTTCGAGGACGCCAGTGTTCACATTTTGGACAGATGGTTTGAAAGAGGAGTGAAAGAAGCATCTATGTCCACTGTGAGCGACCATCTTTGAACAGAGGCGGTGGTTTACGACACCAACTGTCTGCCATCTATAATCCAGTTTTGAGTGCTCTTCCCAGACATCTTAACGCCCACTCACATCCTGGGCCATCTGACCTCAGGAAGTCACATGATAGGGTGGAGCCAGGTTTCACAATGAGCTCACCTGAAACCCTGGCTGATTTCGACCCACACCCGTTTTCACACCTTGGCTCATGTGATTAGGTAGAGGATCATCAGGGGGTCCTTTGTCTCTTTTGTGGGGAAACTCCCACAGGGCTTAAATCTGGGACTCTCCACCATTTGACTCTTAGAACTGAAGAAGCTTCTCAGATGAGAGGTAAAATGTCTTCAAGCAATTTAAAGAAATCCAGACGCTTTTCTTTCCAAGCTCCTTAGAATACGATGACCTTGATGACTGAGAACCTTCACAGACATTTTTAGTGTTTTTAAGTATTTTCTGGAAGCTGAAACATTTAATTCTATTAATTTTGACTTAAACATGATTTTAATTTCTAGGTGTACATTTGTGGTGGTCTTTCTGGAGATGAACCTCTGTCATGTGCTGAGTCCTACAACCCTGACACCAACCAGTGGACACTGATCACACCCATGGAAACCGGGAGGTCTGGGGGAGCCGTGGTCGCCTACAATGACGAAATCTATGTAGTAAGAAGAGCTTAAAACATACTCTTACTACGGACAGAAATTCAAACATGGAATGTTTACTGTACCTGTATTTGGGAGTCTGTATTATTTTCCAAGTACCATGTACTGGATTATTGGAATGTGATTTCTCTAATTACCCTAGAATCAGATATTTTGGAATCTTTACAACAGAACATTTTTACATTACAGACTGTAACAAGTCCTTTGTCTGCACAGGTCGGTGGCTTTAACGGTATCACTCAGTTGCGTAGTGTCATCGCATATGACCCAAGAACAAGACACTGGCGCAATGTCGCTCCCATGTTACACCCTCGCGAAAACTTCGGGATTGCAGTGCTGGAGGACCAGCTGTATGTGGTTGGAGGTTTCCACAATGGCGGCTTATTCTGCAATGTGGAGTGCTATGATGAAAAGACCAACAGGTGGTACATTGTCAGCGACAAAGGGATGACCCAAGGTGCTGTCAGTTGTTGCGTTCTGAAGCGACACCCCGATCTGACTGCTTATCTTTCATAATTATTTCACATAAAGAAATAAAGAAATACATTTTTTATCAGTTAAAAAACTGGCTGTTTTTCTGCTTAAGATCCTGAGGTCTGACATCCCAGTGAAAAAGTCTCTTTTAGCTGAACAGAGAACTTGAACTTTCTTTTCAACATGATGGGCATTGCAGCTTCCACATTTTATGGCCATGAGGGAGGTTAACAGCCATGATATTAAGATCCCATTGATGAAAGTCAAATCGTTTCTTCACTAATAGGTGATCCATTCAAGCCACCATCTTCATCTCTACCACCAGCATCTAGACTCCAGGGGGTCCTGCCCTAATCCCTATCACTGCTCCGATTCCATTCAGCCGGGATGGACCATCAGAGTCTAACTGGCAAATACCTCAAATTGAATTCTGCATATCAATAAATCATGTTCAATTCAATTCAATTTCATTTACATAGCGCCAAATCACAACAAAAGTCGCCTCAAGGCACTTCATAGATACAGAGAAAAACCCAACAATCATATGACCCCCTATGAGCAAGCACTTTGGCGACAGTGGGAAGGAAAAACTCCCTTTTAACAGGAAGAAACCTCAGGCAGAACCAGGCTCAGGGAGGGGCGGGGTCATCTGCTGTGATTGGTTGGGGTGAGAGAAGGAAGACAGGATAAAGACATGCTGTGGAAGAGAGACAGAGGTTAATAACAGATATGATTCAATACAGAGAGGTCTGTTAATACATAGTGAGTGAGAAAGGTGACTGGAAAGGAAAAACTCAATGCATCATGGGAATCCAATGGTAGCCTACGTCTATTGCAGCATAACTAAGGGAGGATTCAGGGTCACCTGGTCCAGCCCTAACTATATGCTTTAGCAAAAAGGAAAGTTTAAGCCTAATCTTAAAAGTAGAGATAGTGTCCGTCTCCCGAATCCAAACTGGAAGCTGGTTCCACAGAAGAGGGGCCTGAAAACTGAAGGCTCTGCCTCCCATTCTACTTTTAAATACTCTAGGAACAACAAGTAGGCCTGCAGAGCGAGAGCGAAGTGCTCTAATAGGGTGATATGGTACTACAAGGTCATTAAGATAAGATGGGGCCTGATTATTTAAGACCTTGTATGTGAGGAGCAGGATTGTTCAGTTCCTTTCATTGATCTCTCCTTATTGAAATAAAGCTGATGTGTTTTCTGAAACCCAGTCTGTAGAGTATATTCTGGCATTTAAATTTAAAGCGTTTGAAATTATTTTGAAACACAGGAATTTACAATAGGAACCTGTAAATGAAATTGTTTGAAGTCATTATGGCAGCATGAGAAGGCTCAACATCTTACTAAGGCCTTGATCACATGCCCAGACATCAGTCAGATATCCTCTGGCAGCCCCAGCTCATGAAGAAAAATGTGTGTTCCCAAATCAGTTGGTGAGTGGTTCCTGGAGGTTGCTACGTGAAATACTGTAGGGCACAAAAGGGTATACCATGCTTCATTTAAAGCCTCCTTGTGGTTGCTGTAATTGCAGGCAGATTGTTGCCCATAGGGGAAAAAGTGGAAAAAAGTAACTTCTTTGCAAATACTTAAAATTACCAAAAACACTGATAAAAATATAAAAAAAATGTAATGTAACCTGGAAATCACTGCTGTACCAGTGAACGTCCTTCATTTCCAGTTTACATAAACTTTTTCAACTTTCACTGCTACTTTGTGACTTGTTGGAGAGTGTTTGCAGAAAAGTTGGATACTTTTATCTAAATTACAAGAGACAATCAGTAGCAATCTGCTGGCAAACCAAGCAATAACAAGGTTTTTTGTCCAAAATCCTCTTAGCGACCATTTTTATCAACAGCTAGCAACCACTCACCGACCAGTCAAGGATAAACATTTTCTCTTTAGACACCACTGTTTAGCTTGAGATAAATGCTTGTAATAAAACTAGAAGTTTAACAACATATTATAGCTTTGGTACAAAAAAGTGTTTCTTAATTCTTTTTTCTTATTATTGCTTCTGTTCTTTAACACTACTCATCTTTTTCCATGACATGGTCATAGGCTGTTTATAAACATGGACATAGCATGATGTTGTCCGCTGGTTTGTGAAATCCCATTTCTGAAACCACAAAATGAGCATTTGGACCTTGACCAATTCATCTTTGATGAAGGATGATGCATTTTATCTAGCTTTATCTAGCATTCTGTGGTCTTTCGACATCTTTACCAGCAGATAGAGGACAAAGAACTAAGTTAAAAAAGACTCTGGGGTTTCAATTGACAGTACATTCACCTCTGACTTAATTAATGTTGCTGCACAGAGTTATCTGGATAAATTTAAGTAATGCTACCCCCATTTGCACAGTCCCCTAACTAAAGTGCTTCTCCAAAGTAAAACCACACATCTGTATTGGATCTGACTAACCAAATCTATAGGTCCTTCTCAGATTTAGAGAAAAGCTTCAGTATGGAACTAAGAGATCACAGCGTTGTCCTTACTGCCACAGTAAGGACAAGGCTGGGATGGGCATTATAACGTCTCTTGGTGAGTCACCTGAGCCACTTCTATTCACTGTAATCACAAAACAACCCGCAGGAAGAAAAATACACGTTGAACATTTGTGTCAAGTTGATACCCTTATCTTCAGATATGAAAGTGTGATTACTCAAAGTAATATAAGCAGGCAACGGAGCTCTTACAGGCAAAGACCATACAAGTAGATGTACATGGTGCACCACCCATCCACTTAATCATCCATCCATTAAGAACACCAAATCCTGATTAATTGACACAGACAAACCTTTTGGAATGGACTTCTGGATCCTGTGTTTAAATGTGCACATCACATCATTTACTGTGAGCCAGCTCAACCGTCTTCAATGTAGTTTTCTAGCCTACTTTAATGTCCAATTAAAGTAGATGAAATCCAATTAGAGTCGCAAATTAGAGTTACTAAGGCTGACTGTAATCGGATCCACAGTTTATGAAGTGAATGCATCATTTCACATCAGTAAGAATTGAAACTAGCAATGGGACATAAATTCTTCCTAAACTGTTGAATTAGGTTATATATCACTTTACAGAAAGAACTTTTTTCCACGTAAATTTTACACAGATGTCATTTTGAATCTGTGCTGGCCTTAAGATATGAGGAAAGTTAAAGTTACTCCAGCTGTGGCGTCAATTTGTAGGTTGTGTATCCTTTGAGGTGTTAATGGGGTTATTGAAAATGTGTATATGTGCGTATGTGTATATACGTATGTATGGATAGATAGAAACATATATGTATATATATATATATATATATAAAAAAAAAAAAAGAATAATAATTTAAAAAAAAAATACACATGACATATAATGTAATTGCAAGGAGGTATTTCTGTAGTCTATAGATTTCTAGATAGTGGAAAAGGGGTGGGATTAAATAAGCTTATGCTTCTTCCTGCTCCTTTTTGAACATGAAAGTTATTTGTAGTTGTGGTTGCTCGTTTTCCTTTTGTTTTGCTTTGTTTATTTGTCTCTTTTAATTCTATGTTGTTGTACTTTTTTAACATTTTCAAAATAAAGATTCAATCAATCAATTTTCAGACGTCAGGCGTCAATTACCTTTTATCTTTTTTAAAGACACTGTTTGAGAGAAATATTCATCACGTGTTTATTTTGATAGCAGAAACATAATTTTTTTTTGTAATTACTGGTTGATTCTAAACAACAGGGCAGCTTCCGTATACTCTGTATAATGTGTTCTTTTAGTAGTAGAAAGGGATGTCATTCATGCAGAAGTCAGGTTGCAGGCTCTCAAAGGTGCAGTCAGATGTGTCCATGGCACAGCGACCGCAGTGGCAACTCAAAGCCACAGGGTAGGTGACGATCGGGTCTACACCAGGTGGGCAGTCGGGAAGCTCAAATGTTTTATAGTACAGGTCCCGGTATGTGCACACATGCTGGTACACATTGCTGAATGGTATCTTGATGACAGGGTCCTAAAGAGAGGGGAAATGAAAACAGTGTCCTTACAAAAATGTTGTTAACACTACAGAAGCAACTGTAAACAAGAAATTCACCTAAAATGTTAAATGAAGTTTCAAAGTCCTGGTTTTAGACATAAAGTCTTACTGTTAAACTGTTGTGCATCACAGTGAGGGAAAGTTGATGCTTTCAATGAACCATGTGTCAACACAGTGCAGGGGAGCTACCTAAACGCTACTCCCACAGAGGTTGATTATCTTGTTAATAGTGTTACATCTTCAGTGCGTTCAAGTCTGCATACTGTGCTCCACAAATGTAGAACTAATGGACTCCCTGGTATAACTCACAAATTCACCATAAAGTCTTAAATGTACTTTTGGTTCTGAGGCATTTTTAAAAGTAGAAAGGGAGGCAGAGCCTTGAGCTTTCAGGGCCCTCTTCTGTGCAACCAGAGTCAGACACACTCTCTACTTTTAAGGCTTAAACCTTTTGGTTTTTTTTTCATAAATCATATAGTTGGGCTGGATCAGGTGACTGAATCCTCCCTTAGTTACACTACAATAGGTCTAGCCTGCTGGATGCTATGCACCACTCTGCTTTTAATCATTATTTATTATTAATCTTTTCCACAGTGTGTCTTTTTTCCTGTCTTCCTTCCCTCACCCCAAACCAGTCACAGCAGATGGCTGTCCCTCCCTGAGTCTGGAACTCCTGGAGTTTTATTCCTGTTAAAAGGGAGTTCTTCCTCCCCACTGTCACTAAGTGCTTGCTCTAAGGGGGGGTCATCTAATTGGTGGAATTTTGTCTGTATTATTATTGGGTTTTTGCCTTATTATATAAAGCACTTTGGTGTGACTGTTGTTGTGATTTGTTGCTATATAAATTAAATAGAATTGAAATTTAATATATTCCCTTATGCTGAGAAACCAGAAAGTTTTTAGTATCTGTGACACAGATACAGGTGAAATACACTGACTTTCTTCCCAGTTTAGTCACTTACATGTTTATAATAAAGGTCTGGAGTCACATGACAAATATACTAGACACACAGCTTGACTTTACTACAAACAGCAGCTGGCAGCATGTTTGTGACTTCATGAGTACTTAAACTTAACCTTCCTGATTTCACCACAATAAAATCCACAGACACATCAATTGAAATTGAAAATAGCTTGAAGCGGCAGCTAACACATTCTTAATAGCACGTATTTTTTTTTAAACCACAGATTATGCAGTTATACAGGTATTGGTTTTTGCTGACTGATAAGCTTTAGAGGCACCATGACTGACTTGCTCAGAATATTTTCCCAATTTGTATACGCATGAAGTGGAAGTTTGGCATAATGTGTATCAGCGCATAGCATGTGGACTGTAACACCAGTCAGTATAGGTGGTGTCTGTAACCAGCGGCTGAAAATGTAGAAAAAGAAAACAGTCTGATATTAATATGTGGTAACACTTGTAAGTACCCTGTACTTTCGGGGTGCACGTTATGTTATGGAGTGACTACGGTGCAAGTACCCTACACTTGCAATTTGTAGGCAAGTGCAGGGTTCTTACAGTGTACATGTTTCATTGTTTCTTGCAAAAACCTGACTTGTTGCCTTCAAGATGCACATAAGTACAGAACACTTGTGCCTTATTTGCAGGTCAGGTTATAAAGTGTTACCTCATATGTTTTTGTAAAGAATCAAATAAGCCCTGATTGTATTATTTTTTGGTTTTTGGGCCTCCAAGCTTTGAAATTCTTTTGGTTTATATTTCTCTCCTTTACACTCATGAACCACATTACCTTGGTGATGCAGTGTCCACTGCAGATGGTTGTCTCCACTGGATGACAGCTGGGACAGCCCTCCTTCTCCAGAGACACTGTCTGGTTGATGAGTTGACAGGACGGCAGCTGGAAGGCCGCTGATGGTGGAATAAGTTTTTATTTGGTTCCAAAAACAAAAGCCTAAAACTTGTTACAGATTTTGGTGTTTGTGATGTTTGTGGTAATACAGGATGTCGTGTAGCTTTTAAATATGTTTTTATGTACAAAACTGGAACAACACAACTGGAACACAACCATTAATTCTATATTTGTTTTGTTTGTTTTCTATTATTATACATTTCCTTTATAAAAGCCTTGCACACATATAAATATATATTATCAGCATTTTTAATATAAGAATGACAGAATCCTCCGCCTTTTTCACAATATTTCCAATAACATCTTAGATCAATATAAGCTTCCTACAATAATCATACAGTTCTCTTACCTGCAGGAGATAAGATGAAAGTTGAAGTTCCAACAAACAAACTCAACATCAGTGCAAGGAGCATTCTGCTAATCTGTGCCATCATTCTGTAGGCGTCAAGTTGCATTAGTTAGTCGCTTAGTTAAGTATTCCTTTAGACTTTTAAGCTAGCAAACATAATGATGGGGGGCATTGTACAAAAGAATTTTTAGACTATATTGGGTGTAATTCTATTTTCAGTGAGAAAATTAAACGGTATTGTCGCCTTATTGTGTTCATGTTTCAGATTAAATAAAGAATAAGCCTTTAATTGGGTGTTACACCACTATCCCTGGTGTAAATCTGTGTCACTAACATATCTATACATAAGTACAACATAAAATATATGCACATAAATCATTAATAACTCATCTAATATCTATTAATTAGGTCAGCATATACTGCAAAAATGCCAGCTTTTCTATTAACAATTTCAATTTCTTGAGCTCCGTATTTATAATACTGGAGCTGGAAAACAGAATAAAGTTTTAAAGTTAATAATATAGATATGTAAATATCTATATAGCCCTCCACATTTAAACAGCATTCATATAAAGCATCTGTCTGCTAGTAAGAGCAGCATGTCTTACCTCTCCGGTGGCTGCAGGCAGTGTCTGGAGGTAAGCTGCCCAGCTTTATAAAGGACACGGGAGTCAAGTATCTAGTACCAAACAAACTCGTATAGGATATCAGTGTTAATCCCGACTACCTGTTTTTATTAGAAGGATAAAACATTTAAACTTTTTTTTACTCACAAGCTGGCAGCAGTATAATTTTAAGAGGAAAAATGATTTTTAAAACCTTTTTTGACACAGAAGCACCAAAAATGTAAATGGTATTCACCCAGTTCTAAACATGCAGTCTTCGCTTTAACCATTAAAAATAAAAGTCGGTTCAGAGAATGCTTAAAGATCTGTTCAAATATTTTTTATAATATATTTGACACAAACTTTAATCAATGTTTTACACTGTTTATTAGTCTACACCTCTTCTTTCTAGTCATTCCCCCTGTTATAGGTACAGTGCTCAAGTCTTTAATCTTCCTGTTTCATTTTTGTGATATTCAATCAGACTCCTAAAGTGATGTAATGATAGAAAAAATAATTACCAGCAAAACAGGATGACTGCTAATCTGTTGCGGATGTAGTGAAATAACCTTGTTTTTAAATGGGGGATCATTGTGACATGCAGGCTTCCTGTTTGATGTTGTTTAATGGAAACGTTTACCCTGTCACATCCCGTCAGGATTAATGTTTGTGATAGGTTAGGATGACACAGCAGTGTGACTTCAGTTTCCTTTTCATTTAACTAATTAACCATTTATTTACTGTATCCATTTTCTATAACACATAAAACAAGGCAGCGCAGTCTGTATTTAGAACATATTGTCTTCAACCAGTTTACTGGAGTTTTTTCCTTAAAGCAAATAGGTACATCTACAAGCACTATGTAGTGCTAATGTAGGCACAATAATGAAGAGTCATAAAGATACTTGCTAAACATGTCATTACTGACTTTTTATATCTAACCCCTTTATAAATCCTGTTCACTACTAAGTAGCGATATTAGACGTGAAAAACACAGAAAAACAGGAAATCCCTTTTTTGCAGACGCCGGAACCACTCATCTTCAGTACGTTTGAGTCGGCGACTCATAGGGAACGGACCATTCGACAGGTACTACGCATGCGCACAGAGGCAATGTTGTTACGAAAGTGATTATATGTTTTTAATATAAATTGAACTTGCACGTTGAAGAAGGACACAAATACGGCGGCTATATGGCAGGAGAAGATGGGGAGACTCAGACCAAGGTGAGAACTCGAAGGGACTCGATGGAATCGCGGCGGAAAAGCATTGGTGTTTGCAGAAGGTCAACATCAGCCGATTTGATTTAGCTTATTTAATTTGAACTGTAGGAGAAAATAAGGAAATTATAAGTTAACAACGAGCTCAATTCGAGTAATGACAACAGGCCGAACGTTTAAATTAAGCAGCAGTTAAAGAGGACAGCTGGATGATACATAACCTTCGTGAGGCAAGACGCTTCAGACAAGACCCGATTTGGAAATTTGGTGCTTAAAGATTAACTTTAAGTAGCAGACATGAAACCAGCATCCCTGTTAGTGAGGCAACGATTTTCTTAAACAGTATGGCAATCCGAAAACTTCGGCTTACGGATTATTGACCCTATTATTCAATATTTCTGTAAAACGACTGTCTGTGTTCACGACAACACATTTAAATAAATAAAACAATGGACTGTGTGTTGTGTGATTGCACATTAACGTGCAATAAACTGTAAAGATATTCTTTTTGGCATCATTGGATTTCTATCCAGTGTGGGAACAATGTTGTAGGTGCCCGTTGGTCACCATGAACATCTGATTATTTGCTAACTGACATACACAGTGTTCACACAACATTGTAAAGCATTTATAGACAAAGATGGAATTCGTTTTTGGAAGGAATTAAGATCAATGTGTATGTCTTTACTGTCTGTTCTTCAGGGTCTGAGGCTGCTGGGGATCCTGGATGTCCAGAACACTCCTTGTGCCAGGGAGGCCATCCTGCATGGAGCTGGGGGCTCAGTAGCTGCTGGGCTGCTTTATTTTCTGGCTACTAGTGAGTCTGGAGTCTGAAATGTCTCTGAATTTACTGCTTGCTTGTTTTTATTACTGTCACTCAAATGTTAAAGTACTGTTACTTTTGGATGCTCCCTTGCCACAAGAGGTCGCTACAGCAGGTAACTGTAGTCAACAGGGTTTATAAAGGGGATATGCATAAAATAAAGAAAGGATGTGTTTTATAATTATAAAAATAACAGTTTAAATACAGGCAATCATTTTTTTGGCAAATAACGTAAATCACCTTTTGGCACAACATGCAATACCCTTCCTGACGCAGCATCAGAGGGGACATGTGTCACGGTTCGCATGTGGAGTAATTCACTATAATTTTCTTGTACAGTTCATCATGCAAAGCCAAAACCTCTTGATGTATCCAAACCTTAGTACACATTTTATGGTAGTCCCTTTAAACAGAAATGCAAGTAAACAAAAGTTATTTCAGTTCATCTTCTAGTTATCTGACTCGTTTTCTTGTTTTCCTCAGGTCGGGTGAAGAGATCTTTTGATGTGGGATTTGCGGGTTTTATGGTCACAACACTCGGGTCCTGGTAGGTCTTAAGGACACAATTTTTCTTCAGTGCCTTTTACGTTTTAGTTAGAATAAACATTTCTGTCTCACCTGTCTAGCTTGTTTACTGCTTTGTTGTGTAACTGGAATGCTCCTGTTTCTTCCCACTGTTAAGGTTTTATTGCAGGATGAACAATGCTAAGCTCCGTGTGCAGCAGAGGCTGATACAGGAAGGCATCAAAAACAAGGTCGTGTATGAAGGAACTGTTATGGATCCCACAAAAAAAGGCAAAGCAGAAGCACCTTCAGGCCCCTCGTGACCTCTAGCTCGTTTCCTCTCGGAGGACAGAATGCAGCTAGGCTAAACAGACCTAACTGAGTTTCTCTGAATTGATGGACAACGTTATTAGAAACATTTTGTGGATGTTTTTCTGTGTTGGATTGTTAAGGAGCTCCTTCTCTGTTATTGAAATTCCTTCATAATCTGAAAGCACCAAAGCAAGTTAGTTTCATGTTCCAGTCCCTGACATGATGAGTTTGACTCATTTTCACTGTATCCTAATGCTAAACTAATAAAAGAAGTACTGATTTTGTTTTATTTGTTTTAAAATGATGATCAGGTTAAGTTATTAATGGGGTTTTCTACACATCAGCCTCTACATAATGTAAAATGAAAACTGCTAGTGTGAATCTGTTTTGTTATTAAAGCAACAAAATCAGAAATGAATGAAAATCAGGATGTCCTGAAGTCTTTTCAGTGTTTATCTGAATGTGCTGAATGAAGCGTCTGTGGGAGAAAGTACAGAGCAGCAGGATTTGTGACTCAGTCTTTAAATTCACTGTAACCCTGAAGGTTTGATGATTTAATAAGTAACAGTTACATGCTTTCGAAATTAAGATTAAAATTAAAAACCAAAACAAAGGCCTCATGTAGAAATTATAATTAAAAAAAACAAAACATCAATTACAAACTTTTCTGTGATTCAACTATTAATAAAATTACTGTGAGCCTTAAATTTAGGTTTAGCTTACATTTTGAGTCTGTTACCAGGGTAACAGTTTCTGTGATCCTAGCTTTCTGGCAGGTTTTCTTTAATAAACAGAACTTCTTCTCCAGCTGCAACTGAACCAGCTGACCGAGGCTCTTTTTCATTTCTTCGGTCACAAAGTTGCCATTTTGATATTAATTTGTTACTTTTGTTTGTTTAGTTTGCATCAGGCTGTCAGCCTCTTTACTGTACTGATCACGTATGTATGAAATTTCGAACATATACGATCTACGAACAAGTCCTTCTCAAGTTACAGCTGAATTCAACTCAACAATCACATGGAAAATTTGGTTGACTCCTGCTTTATTTATAGAGGTAAATTAAGTGCAGATAAATGCTGACTGAGTGGAGAATGCTGATTACGATGACTCATTTTCCCTTGTGTATTATTTAAAGAAGGAGTCAGCACAGAGACTACAAGCCCATTACCATCAATGGAGCTCCAGTGGAGAGGGTGCAGTCCTTCAAGTATCTTGGTGTCCACATCTCCTCAGACCTGACATGGTCTGCCCACATTCAGGTCCAGACCAAAAAGGCTAGGCAGCGCCTGTATCACCTACGACAACTGAGGAAGTTCAGGGTCTCTCAGGATTTTCTATACAGGCGCTGTGGAGAGCATCCTCACACAGAACATGACATTGTGGTTTGGGAACAGCTGTGTGAAGGACCAAAAAGCTCTCCAGAGAGTGATCCGTACAGCAGAACGCTGCTGCAGGATTGTTCTCCCCCCGCTTCAGGACACCTACACCAGGAGATGCCGGACAAGAGCAGCGCAGATACTGAAGGACCCGTCCCATCCTGGCAACAAACTCTTCCAACTTCTGCAATCTGGCAGAAGGTTCCGCATCATCCGGGCAAGGACAGAGAGACTCAAGAGGAGCTTCTATCCCCGAGCCATCCGGGCTCTAAACACACACACACCTTCTCACATCATCTATAATTGACTGAGACAGGACTCTCTTCCAGACACTCTAAACCCAGGAACAATGTACATTTCAAATTCCTTTAATTTTAAATATGTTTATATTGTCTATTCTGTAAAATAGTCAGATGTCTATTCATATTAATGTACAGAATTCACCTGCTTGCTGCTACTCAATGTATACCCAATGTATATACTATATATATAACGTTCTTACTCTATACCCTGCACCCCCATTTTTGCACATGTCGAGGAGCGTGTCAGGCTACATTTCACTGTGTGTTATACTTGTATAACTATGCATGTGACAAATAAAGAACCTTGAACCTTGAACCTTATTTGTTTCTATGGGGCTCATGGTCCACACTCAAACACATTTATTTGCCCTTTACAGCTGAATTAAAACTGAGGTTCTGCAAACTGATCAGTTTTTCTGGAAATTCAGTTTCTCATTTCTAGTCAGAGTTTTTTAAACCTGCTCTCTGGAATATAGCCTCAGATCCTAGCTGGATAAATGTGTTTGCTACATGTTCAAGTGGTTTCATATTCTTGGCACACTGTTGTAAAATGTTGGCTAGCAAGTGTCTGTCTGTCCTTCCTGTTTGTAGTACTGCAGGCCATTGTAGGTTCATTCTAATATCAAAACGGCCTCTTTAAAAAATATTCAGTATGTTTTACGACACATATTACACTATTTCAAATGTTTTTGGTGCCAGAAAATGTTAGTATGCCCTCCTGTATGAAGTCAGCTTGCTTTTTGTCCTTAGTGAGTTCCTGGTAGCAGCTACAGGACATGCAACAGGAGTGTAAAAGTATATCTGCTGCCTTAAAAAGGAAAAACTGGAAAATGAAATCTAAAACATTGTGCAGAAGAAGTAAGATATGCAAGGCTACATCAAACATATCAGATTAAGAATCTGAATCATTGTTCAGTCCAGGTTCCTGTTCAGCTCCTGTATATTTTACACTGATGCACAATGTACAAAGAATTTCTGCTCACACTCTTCATTTACATTTTTTCTCCTGCGTAGTCACATAAAGTAAAAACCTTCATCGGGTTGTGTAGTTAATACTAATCTAATGAACATGAGATTCCATTTATTGTTATTTAGCGCATGTGAAAAGTTTTGTTTTAGGTCTTCTATCAGATCAGTTTTAGAAAGAGAAAAATCATTATTTACCACTTTAGCAGGTTAATAATTTGTTCTGTCTGATCACTTTTGACCAGATTATAGCCCTGAGCCTTAGAACTTCAAAGAAAAAGACAAAAACAACAAAAAGAACATTTAGAAAAACAAAGCAGAAAATATGGCAGCATTTCAAACAAACAAAAAAAACAACAACTACCATTTTAGGAATTACAGTATTTAATTTAAAAAAACTGAATAATTTGAAGGTTTTTTTGTTTGTTTTTGTTGCGTTTCCTGTTTTTTGGTCTGTTTTGCCCCTGTGAGTCATATATTTGATATAAAACAAACAGCTCTTTAAGGCAAATAATCCTTCTGGGTAAAAAAATAAAATCTAAGCTCCTCCCTTTAGAAATAAAAAAATAGTGTGACACAAACATACAGAAATGAAGTTTACATACAGGCTGTTAAATTATACTGATATCAGTTTTTAATGCAAATCTTCTCATCCTGCTGTGTCACAGACACGAACACCAGCAGAGGAGGCTGAGCACATCCACGCCTCATTCAAAGCAGCTTTCTGAGCTCTGTTGAGATCATGAGGCTCAGCACAGCAGCAATAAACAGCTTTGTAAAAGTTCAATGACACGTAGATTCACAAGAAGACTTAATACCAGACATGTTACTCAGACACACGGTGTCTGACATTTTAAGACGGAATATTTGAACAGTTTTTGAATTTAATCGGGAAAAAGGGCTGGGATCACATCTGAAGTGGTTTTGACGCATGGCAGTAAACACAACATACACCACAGGTAGGACATGAAGAAAGTTATTAAAAATGATAAAAATACAGTCTGTCCTTTCTCTGAATTCAGGATTGCAATGGACATTTTTAGGATGCACCATTTAGTTCCATTATAATCTATACCAGGGGTCTGCAACCTTTAACACCCAAAGAGCCATTTGGACCCGGTTTCCACGCAAAAGAAAACACTGGGAGCCGCAAATACTTTTTGACATCTAAAATGAAGATAACACTGTATTGTTTTGTACCTTTATGCTTTGTGTGAACAACTAAGGTGTGTTGCTTATGAAATCCATGAGGTGCTACAGAGAAAATTACATTTTATTTATGTAATCAACACATTTTGAACTCTTAAAGAAATATAACAAAAGGAAAGACACCCAGCTGAACTAAAATGATCCATGTAGCAAACAAAAACTGTTGTCAGCCACCCCCCTTATATCGCCTTTGGGCTGTTGGAGCTTTGACCTGACTTTTAAAAAATAACTGGAAAAAAAAAGCACTATGCTGCTAAAAAAAATGAAAATTAGATATTTGCAAAATTCTGCCTAAATATGTATTTTACCAGGTTAATGCGTGCGGCGGGGCGTGGTCTGCAGCGCCGCTGCAGGGGAGGCGGACGCACCTGAGCCACACCCGTAATCATGCCTCGCTGCCTTTACGTCTGCGCTATCTGTGCTGTTGTGTTGTTGGTGGTGTATGTCGGGCTGTGAGGTGAAAAGCTACAGCCGGCTGTATGCGTACAGCAACCGTGTGTGAAAAGTGGTCAATAAAGAGATGCTGAAAAGCATGTTCATGCAAACATCGTCGGTCTGCCGTGATATGTTTACAATGGGACTTCTGCTCCTGAACCTCTGCGCACAGCGTCTGCTAATCGGGGCTGTACGAAGTCAGTTTACGCAGGACTGTAAGCTGTCATCTGTCAGGCGTGAGCGGTGTTTGTCTTTAACATAGTTCACGGTGGAGAACAGCTGCTGACATAATGTGGATCCGAAGATCCATAATTGGCCTACCTGGGGTTGAAAGTCTCGATAAATGCACGGCGTTTCGGCGGGTATACCAGCTTCCGTGAGTGTGACGCTTATTTTGAGCGATGAAAAAATAATAGAATATAATTTTATTTTTATATTTCAATATCACAATCTTCCAATTTAGAACTACAAGTTTAAAAGAACTAACATAAATAAAATACACTTCAGCTAAATACTAATTTATTTTCCCAAACCACGCAGAGCCGCAGTATAAGGACTAAAGAGCCGCAGGTTGCCGACCCCTGATCTAGACCTTAAAAACTGGGTAACTCTCACTCAGACGTTCTGGATGGACAAGCAGCACTGCAGGGAAGCAGAAAATTATGTAAATGTGGGGATGAATTGTCTCTTAAACGATCTCTAAACTTAACTCGCTTCTCTGCTGCTGTCATGTTGGTATTTTCGTCAGTTTGATGACAAATATATATTTATTTAGAAAAAAAATAACCGTGTTAACAAAAAAAAACATTTTTTTCTTAAAAGGAAATGTGCTCATATTGAAATAGAGTTCAAAGGTCTCATATTAAATTAAGTGGGAGCTCAGTGCATAGTTTAGACAGAATCGTGGATGGCTAAGCACTGTTATTCGTCTATATTGAGGTTTGTGTTTAAGGGCTCACATGTACATATCTGATGTGTTTATCTGGCACATTAAAAATGATTTTGTCCTTGTGTTTTTGCATACTGCAGTAGGTGGTCACTACAGCCTGCCGCCTTCACAGCATCACCTCTTTGATCATCTAAACAGCTGAGAGCTGCTGTGCAGCCTCTTATGGCTGACAACAACATGGTGACAACAGCTGTCCCTGACCTCCTCAGTCTCACTCCTAATGTCATTGCTGATGTCACCGATAACACCACCACATTTGCCAATGTCCTCTTTGCCAAAGTGATGAATTGGCTGACCTTCAGCCTTGGGCTGCCCGCCATTGGACTCGCTCTTTACATCCTCAAGAATCTCTCCAAAGGTTTGTCTTCTCTGTGTTTAAATATGTCTTGTGATTAGAGTACAGCCTTTCAGAGCTAAGGATGCAGAGGTTTGAGTTAGACATTTTGGCTAAAGCTGAGACAAATCCTGTGCAGCACAGGATGTGTTTTTTTGTTTTGTTTCATTCTTGGGATTTTATCACCGTGCATCACTTTAACCCCCACTTCTAACTGCTTGTCACCACTGAACACCTTTTTTTAAGTGTGGCTAATGGAAACCAAAGAAAATAGCCCCCTGGATCTAACATGAATTGTCTTTGATTACTTTTACCTCAAAAACTGGGCAGATAACAGCTTCTGAGCACTTCCTGCACATCCTGCTGGACACTAGGAGGCTGTAAAGATTTCATGTCTTGCTTCCAGCAGTTATAAATTTACACACAAGGTAACAGCTAAATGTAGACAATACAAATTTGTTTCTTCACCCTGAATATATAGCCACTATTATAAATCTACTGAGTCACTAAACAGATAAACCAAAGACAGAGGAGACAATTGTATCATATCATCAAAGAGGGATAAGGAGGCTGAAAACAGTGACATTTGTCTTCAGGAATGCAGCGTATGCTCCCGATAGGTTGATATCACAGCTAATGTGCAGAATACACTGATCTAAATGAGACTGCTTACTGATGGCACCGAAAAGACACAACACAGACACGTGGAGATAAACTCTGGGTCTCTGGCATCATAAGAGCCTGGCTGATAACCTTCAGGAATACTTCTTGTACCAGAAACCTTCAAACTGTTAGGTGTAGAACACATGCCTCACCGAATGTAAAAAGAAATGAGAAGAAAAGCAACAAGCCACTGAACCACAGCAAAGGAATCGTAGGCACAGATAAGTAGTGGCTCTTAACACACTTTAAACAAATAGCCCAAATTACTGGTGACTGTGGTCTACGATATGCACAGAAGGGGTGATTAAATGCTGCCTCCTAAAAGTAGCCATCTTAGTAGTAGCCAAGACTTTCAGACAGGTTGTTAAAGTGCAAATACGATGAATGTGATATTTGCGCTGTGCCGCATACATTTAGAGAGGAGGCGTTAAACCTTGTTTAAGCCTGCTGACGGCTAACTGTTATCAGATGTCCACAGGCAAAGTTTTGTTTAAGCTACTCAGCCTGTGCATCTGTTTCAAATAACTATGTATTTTTTTCATTGGGATGAATTTGATAAACTATTTGAAGATCATCTGAAATTACTCAGAAATCTATGCTTATAACAGCAAACATTAATCTTCTTTTCCCTTCATTCCCCAATGACCTTGGCCACGTCTCATAAGTAATCTGAAGCTATACAGTAAAAATACAAGAAAGTAATGTGAACCCTTTTGAACAAAAATAAACCATAAACCATAAACTCAAACAGAGATAGTGTGCTCAGACACTTCAACTGAAATTTTGCAATAGCATGACAACAAAGTCATATCTGGAAGGACGTAAAACCAGTCAAACGCCCCAAGATCTCAGCAGTCCAGTGAAGATGGAGACTGAACAGATTTCACTGTAGCACAAGAGATGTCATTTTCCCCTTAGTGGCAAGAGGTGGTATGGAGGGCGATGCTGAGGCACCAAAACTGGGAGAAACACACTAACATCCCAGCAGCTCAATTTATTTGGATCTGTCTAGCCTAGGGGTGGGCAATCTCAGTCCACGAGGGCCGGTGTCCCTGCAGGTTTTAGATGTGTCCTCGAACCAACACAGCTGATTTAAATGGCTAAATTAGCTCCTCAACATGTCTTGAAGTTCTCCAGAGGACTGGTAATGAACTAATCATGTGATTCAGGTGTGTTGACCCAAGGTCAGACCTAAAACCTGCAGGGACACCGGCCCTCGTGGACTGAGATTGCCTAGACTCTAGCCTTTCCTACCCACTCGGGTTTAGCATGCTGTTTTTCTAGGAAGTTGAATAAGGACAAAACCTGGAAGTACAGTATGCACTAGAAAGACTTAAAAAGACCCCTCACTGAAGGGGAATCTGTTGGTAATACCTGTTGTTAGAACCAAACATGGTGAAGCAGTTTTATGCTTCTTAGTGCCGGAATTTTGTACCCAAGCATTGCTGCACACCATGTTCAGCCTTGCATGGAAACAGTATTCACTGATGGCTGTGGCCTCTTTCAGTTGGATCACGTGTCCCATCACAAAGCAAAAATGGTTCCGGAATGGTTTGAGGTGTTGACTTAGCCTCCAAATTTCAAAGGTCCCAATCCAATCGAGTATCTGTGGGATGTGCTGGACAAACGGTCGCCAACACCCCCCAACCCCCTCCCATTTGGGGCGACCGTGGTTCAGGTGGTTGGGAAGCTCATCTGTAACTGGAAGGTTCAGTCTCTCAGCTCTCTCTGTCCTGGTCGTTGTGTCCTTGGACAAGTCACTTTACCCTACTGGTGTTGGCCAGAGGGGCCGATGGCGCGATATGGCAGCCTCACTTCTGTCAGTCTGCCCCAGGGCAGACTGACAGCTACAACTGTGGTTTGCCTGCACCAGTGTGTGAATGTGAGAGTGGGTGCCTAGAAAAGCGCTTCATAAATGCAATCTATTATTATTATCTCGCAAGTTAAGGAATCTGTTGCTGCTAACGTCTTGGTTCCAGATACCACAGCACACCTTCAGGTGTCTAGTTGAGTCCATGCCTCAACAGGTCAAAGTCGTTTTAGCAGCAAAAGGGGGACCAACACAATATTAGACACGTGGCCATAATGTCATGCCTGGTAAATGTATAACTGTTAAGCCAACAGCTAGTGATCAGGGACTTCTGTTGGATCAGCAAATAATGGATAAGCACCTGTTTCTAACAACATGTCATCATCATGATAGGTTTTAGTATTTCCTGAGTACAAGTGAAGTATTTAATAGCAATAGTTCAGCAATCAATTTAATTTCTGTGTTTGTTTTCCAGATGGGAATAAAGTTCCCATGCACGTCATCTTCCTCCTGGTTTCTGACATCATCAGTTTCTTCGGACGTCCTGATGTGAGTCAGAAAGTGGACAGCGGGTCCACGTTCTCTGCCAATCCCACCGACTTCATCTTATATTTTGGTGTCGTCTCCAATATCACCCTCATGCTGTTCATAGCTCAGGAGCGCCATCTCCAGGTGGCCTACCCACAGTGCCTTGCCTGCTGCACCAGTATCAGGAGGCATCCCGTAGTGGCCTTGGTGGCATGGGCTGCCCCATTCGCCATCCTGGCTCTCGCTGTGCTACAGTACAACTTCTGGTTCGCCGTGGCTCTCCTTGCTCCTTTCCCCTTTCTCCTCTTCTTTGCTGTGGACTCATGGAGGGCTCTGAATTGCTCCAGATCTAATCCTTCATCACCAGAGAGGAGAAGGACAGTGGTGGGTATCAGTGCAATCTGGGCCAACTACACTGTCCTCTATGTCCCTTTCATCCTCAACCTCCTTCTTGAAGCTCTGTCCTTGACAGAGGTGGTGAGCTATCTGGGGCTAGTGTCTCACCTGCTGCTCTACCTCAGCCCTCTGGTGGACCCTTTCATCTATATATTCATGAATAAGGGTCCCAAAGAGGTGCTGCAGGCACTGCCCTGCTGCCAAAGGTGTAGTCAGAAAGAAAACATGACACCCACAGTGAGCACTGTGTCTGAGACAGTAGAAACAAGACTTTGAAGAGGAAATACACCAATCTGGCATGGGACAGTTCATAAGTCTGTCAGATTTCTGAAAGAGATTTTCAGTCTGAGGCATTTTACACAGGAATGATTCTGTTACTCTAAACCTGTAAAACTATAAACTACTGTAAACACATAAGACTGCAGTTATGTGCGGGCAAGGAGAAGAGAAATCTGATAGCAATTAGCTTTGGCAAGACCACACAAGTAGTGTCAATGAAAAGTGTCAGGTTGAATATAATTGGATGTTACAGGTCAGCTGGTAGCAAGGTGGTTGATGAGATGGTAAACAGAATGAGAGGCTCCATCCCAACACTGAAATACTGGATA